>NC_135740.1:7525949-7825949 GCF_041903045.1 Epinephelus lanceolatus
GAAATGTTGATATGATACTTATGAAATGTAAGAAGGTAACATATTCATCGTTTTCAGAAATGTACAATACAAAAAAAAAATTCTGGCCACTGGGCTGAAGAATGTGAGTCATACCTTAAGCATTGACCTTTAAACCATGCCCAAAACTTGTATTTATTTTTCTATCAACCAATGAACTGTCCTGACATTTCACTGTGACATTAGAGCTCAGCTGGGAACCTGTCCCTGCCTGCGTCTCTCTGCTGCTGCTCGCAGAATTCACCTGATAAAATAATGCATTAAATTCAAACACAAACACATCACTTAGGCATATGTTTTTACTACTTTTTTCTATGCATAACGTTATCGTCATCCATACATTAGTTTCCTAGTTTCGAGTTTTCTCCTGGTTTTCATCACATTTGTGATGAGGAGCTTTTTTTGGAATATGAGAAACCTGGTTATTAAAAACCCCTATAAACATAATCATAACAATATCCAGTCTGATTGTGTGGCTGCAGGTGTGTCTTCCTTCTTCAGTATCACAGACTCATTTCTTTGCCTGAGTTAGCTCAGCAGTTAAGAATAGACACAGCTGGTTTCTGACTACCTGAACCCTGCAGGATTTAGCTTCTCCATCTGATGGTAATGAAAAACAAGAGTGACAATGCAATTTGTGATGGAAATTATTGAAGTCATGTCCATGTTATTTATGTAGCCTAATATCACAAATCATAAATTGGCCTCAAGGGACTTTACAATCTCTACAGCATAGGATTCACTTTGTCCTTGGAATCAAAAAAATCCCCCAGAAAAATCTTTCCAAAGGAAAAAGAAATGGAAGAAACTTAAAGGGAAAGTGCACCCACAAATTAAAATTCAGCCATTATCTACTCACCCATATGCTGAGGGAGGCTCAGGTGAAGTTTTAGAGTCCTCACAGCACTTGCATAGGTCCAAGGAGAGAGGGGGTAGCAACACAACTCCACCTAACGGAGGCTGACGGTGCCCCAGATTCAAACGTCCAAAAACACATAATTCAATCAATCAATCAATCAGTTTTATTTATAAAGCCCAATATCACAAATCACAATTTGCCTCACAGGGCTTTACAGCATACGACATCCCTCTGTCCTTATGACCCTCGCAGCGGATAAGGAAAAACTCCCCAAAAAAACCCCTTTAACGGGGGAAAAAAAAAAACGGTAGAAACCTCAGGAAGAGCAACTGAGGAGGGATCCCTCTTCCAGGACTGACAGACGTGCAATAGATGTCGTACAGAACAGATCAGCATAATAAATTAACAGTAATCCGCATGACACAATGGGACAGAGAGAGAGACAGAGAGAGAGAGAGAGAGATGCAGGTAATGACAGTAACTTACAACAACATTGTTGAAAGTAATAATATTATAGTTATAGTTCTGGCTACTGTGGTACAATATGTTTAAAGTATGTATTAATATCTGGCAGTATACATGTGTGACAATAGTCATATGTGTATAATAACAGTAGAAGTATGACTAATGACTAATGATGGCAGCAGCAGCAGGAGGCATCTGGCAGGACCACGGCAGCAGCACAGCCTCACAAGTCACACTGTCCAGGCACCGCAGCGATATGAGTTAACCTGAGAGACAGTGGAGCACAAAGGCTCCGGAGAAGAAGCCGAGTTAGTGACATCCAGAATGGCCGAGTTAGCAAGATGCAGTAATAGAATACGAGAGAGAGAGAGAGAGAGAGAGAGAGAGAGAAGGAGAGAAGGTGCCCGGTGTATTATAGGGGGGTCCTCCGGCAGACTAGGCCTAAGTCAGCCTAACTAGGGGCTGGTACAGGGCAAGCCTGAGCCAGCCCTAACTATAAGCTTTATCAAAGAGGAAAGTCTTAAGTCTAGTCTTAAATGTGGAGACGGTGTCTGCTTCCCGGTAACAGGAAGATGATTCCACAGGAGAGGAGCCTGATAGCTGAATCTGAATCCTGATCTACTTTTGGAGACTTTAGGGACCACGAGTAACCCTGCGTTCTCAGAGCGCAGTGTTCTGGTGGGATAATATGGCACTATGAGCTCTCTAAGATATGACGGAGCTTGACCATTTAGAGCTTTATAAGTTAACAGAAGGATTTTAAATTCAATTCTGGATTTTACAGGGAGCCAGTGCAGCAAAGCTAAAACAGGAGAAATATGATCTTGTTTCTTAGTTCCTGTTAGTACACATGCTGCTGCATTCTGAATTAGCTGGAGAGTTTTTAAGGACTTACTAGAGCTACCTGATAATAGAGAGTTACAGTAATCCAGCCTAGAGGTGACAAAAGCGTGGACCAATTTTTCTGCATCTTTTCGGGTCAGGATAGGCCTAATTTTTGCAATATTACGCAGATGAAAAAATGCAGTCCGTGAGGTTTGTTTTAAATGAGAATTAAAAGACAAATCTTGATCAAATATTACTCCGAGGTTTCTTACAGTAGTGCTAGAGGCCAGAGCAATGCCATCTAGAGAAACTATGTCATCAGATAAAGAGTCTCTGAGTTGTTTGGGGCCAAGAACAATAACTTCAGTTTTGTCTGAATTTAACATCAGGAAATTGGTGCTCATCCAAGTTTTTATGTCTTTAAGGCAGTTATGGAGTTTAGTTAATTGATTACTTTCTTCTGGCTTCATCGATAAATACAACTGAGTATCATCCGCATAACAATGGAAATTTATAGAGTGATTTCTAATGATGTTACCTAAAGGACGCATATATAGAGTAAATAGGATTGGTCCGAGCACAGAACCTTGCGGAACTCCAAAACAAACTTTAGTACGTAAGGATGATTCATTATGAACGTCAACAAACTGAAAACGATCAGATAAGATTTAAACCAGCTCAGTGCAGAACCTTTTAGGCCAATTAAGTGATCCAGTCTCTGCAGTAGAATTTGATGGTCAATTGTGTCAAATGCCGCACTAAGATCTAATAAAACAAGTACAGAGACAAGTCCTTTGTCTGAAGCAATTTGTAATTTTAACTAGTGCTGTCTCAGTGCTATGATGCACTCTAAATCCTGACTGAAATTCCTCAAATAAATTATTATCATGGAGAAAATCACACAGCTGGTCTGCGACTACTTTCTCAAGGATCTTTGACATAAAGGGAAGATTAGATATTGGTCTATAGTTGGCTAACACCTCTGGATCCAGGGTGGGCTTTTTTAGTAGAGGTTTAATTACAGCTACCTTAAAAGACTGTGGTACATAGCCTGTTAATAAGGATATATTGATCATATCTAATATATGAGTGTTAACTAAAGGAAAGATCTCCTTAAGTAGCCTAGTTGGGATGGGGTCTAAGAGACACGTTGATGATTTAGATGAAGAAATCACTGTGGTCAGTTCTTGAAGAGAAATTGGGGAGAAGCAATCTAAATATATATTAGGTTTTACAGCTGTGTTTGAGGTTAGCCACAAAATATCTCCATACTGCTCATCTGTAGTGATCACTGTCCTGAAGCCCCGACATAAAAAGTTGTTTGGAAAAAGAGCTCTGTTTTTAGCCCCTCTTCCCTTGGATTTCCGCAAGTGTTGTGAGGACTCTAAAATTTCACCTGAGCCTCCCTCGGCATATGGGTGAGTAGATAATGGCTGAATTTTCATTTTTGGGTGCACTATCCCTTTAAAGGTGCGGACACACCAAACCGACATCAAAGAACTAGCTACAACGAAAGCCAACTGTTGCATCATCTACGTCGCCTCACATCGCCCTGACTCCACTTCACTCAGCTGCTCGACAAACCCACTGCTTCATCCCACTTTAACCTGAATAACAAACCAGGGCTCGGTGCTCCGGTTGGATTCAAACGGAGAGCTGGGACTAGCTGGGAGGCTAGCGGAGGCTAACTGGCTGAGCTTCCCTCCGGTCATGCTGCGGCTAACACTCCGCTAGCTGCTCCCAGCTAGCCCCGGAGAGCCGGGGTTTGTTCGGAGGCTAGCGGAGGCTAACTGGCTGTGCTTCCCTCCGGTCATGTTGCGGCTAACGCTCTGCTAGCCGCTCCCAGCTAGCCCAGGTTTGTTATTCAGGTTAAAGTGGGAAGAGGCAGTGGGTCTGTCGGGCAGCTGAGTGAAGTGGGGCCTGAGGAGGAAGGACCGGTTAGCCCTGGTGCCGACGGTGCAGGACACACAGAACTAGGGCGACAGATGCTCACCGACGGCCGACCATCGGCTTGGTGTGTCAGGGCCTTAAGGAAGCCTAACAGAGGAGGGATCCCTCCCCTGGACAGAATAACCAACCAAGAATAACTAACCAAGTAAAATTACAGTTTAGACAACCAGTATGACCAAAATATAGATAAACTGTAAACATATATGAAGAATGGTTGCAGAGGGATGTAGCTGTGCTTGTGGGACATAAATGAAAAGAGGCTTAGAGGAAAAAAAATTACATTTCTCATTGGCAGGACAAACATGGACTATAGTGCAAGACTTAATAGGTTCATTTAAATGGAGATGGACAATTGTAAAAGGTATTAGCCTGAAGTATACAAAGATTAAGCATCTAACTCGAAGTAAAGGCAGAAAGGATTTAAAGGCCTCAACAGAATGAGACTGATGTCTATAGGGAGGTTATTCCAGAGGACGATGACCTGATAGGAAAAGGCCCAGTGGCCTGCTGACTTCTTTTAACTGTGCAGACAGACAGGAGCCATGCATTCTGAGAGCAGAGAATCCTGATTCTGATTGCAGTATATCATTTATAAGAGGGGGCACACGCTTTTACAATTTTGTAGGTCATCAGAAGCACCTTAGTCTGATCTGACATGGAGCCAATAAACGGAAGCTAAAACTGGTGTAATGTGGTCATATTTTCTAGTGTTAGCTATGATTCTAGCTGAAGTATTCTGTACCATTTGAAGACTTCTAGTACTATCACATGGCAGGCCTGACAACAAGACTTCATAATAATACAGTCTTAATAATAATAATAATAATAATAATAATACATTTTATTTATAAAGTGCTTTTCAAAGTTCTCAAAGTCACTTTACAGAAATGGTTAAAACACAAAAAACAATTTTCAGCAAAAGACATCGAAGACAAAGAGGAATAGCAATGGGAGTGAAGAAACAAATAAATAAATAAATGAATAAAAGTAGCTAAACATTAAAAGCAGAACAGAACAGGTGAGTTTTGAGTAGTGATTTGAATGATGGGAGGTCAGTGCAGTCACGGATGTGTTTTGAGAGGGAGTTCCAGAGGGTGGGGGCAGCAATGGAAAAGGCTCTGTCCCCCCAGGTTCGGTGCTTGGTCTTGGGGACGGTAAGAAGGTTGGCACTGGAAGAGCGGAGGCTGCAGGAAGGGGTATAAGGGTGGAGCAGGTCTGTGAGGTAAGATGGGGCCTGGTCATGGAGGGCTTTATGGGTGAGTAGGAGGAGTTTGAAGTGGATGCATTGTGGAACAGGGAGCCAGTGGAGGTTCTGAAGGACAGGGGTGATGTGGTCGCGGGAGCGGGTGTGAGTGAGGAGGCGGGCGGCAGAGTTTTGGATATATTGGAGTTTATTGAGGAGTTTGGAGGTTGTGCCATAAAGGATGCTATTGCAATAGTCAAGGCGGGATGTAATGAAGGCGTGGATCGGGGCTTCGGCAGCATTGTGAGAGAGTGAGGGGCGGAGGCGAGAAATGTTTTTAAGGTGAAAGAAGGCTGTTTTAGTGACTTGTTTGATGTGTTGGTCGAAGGAGAGGTTGCTGTCAAAGATGATACCAAGGTTGCGACAGTGAGGGGAGGGGGACAGGGTGGAGTTGTCGATGGTGAGGTGGAAGTCTTTGACTGTTTGGGTGAGGGAATTTGGACCAATTAGGATCATGTCTGATTTGTCACAGTTGAGTTTAAGAAAGTTTGCTTGCATCCAGGATTTAATTTCGGAGAGACAGTTTGACAGGGTAGAGTGGGTTAAATGGGCGATGGATTTAGTGGCGATGTATAGCTGGACATCGTCAGCGTAGCAGTGAAAACAGAGACCATGACGACGGATGATTTGATCAAGGGGGAGGAGGTAGAGGATGAAAAGGAGAGGACCAAGCACCAAACCCTGGGGGACGCCTTGGGACAGGGGGGCAGTTGAGGAGGAGCAGTTGTTGATGAAGATAAATTGTTTTCTGTCAGTGAGATAGGAATGTAGCCAGGTGAGGACATTGTCAGTGATGTTGAGGAGGGTTTGCAGGCGGGAGAGTAGGATGGAGTGGTTGATGGTGTCAAAGACGGCGGTGAGATCAAGGAGAATGAGGATGGAGAGTAGGCCGGCGTCTGAGGAGAGGAGGAGGTCGTTTGTGACTTTAAGGAAGGCAGTTTAGGTGCTGTGTTGTGTGTGGAATGCAGATTGAAATTGTTCGAAGAGGTCATTATTGTTGAGGTGGGATTTGATTTGTGAGGCAACGACACGTTCAAGGATTTTTGAGAGGAATGGGAGGTTGGAAATGGGCCGGAAATTGCTCATGATGTCAGGGTTGAGACCAAGTTTTTTAATGATGGGGGTGACTGCAGCCAGTTTGAGTGAAGGAGGGGCAGAGGCAGAGCTGAGGGAGGAGTTGACAATTTTGGAGACAAGCGGGGAGATGGTGGGGAAGCAGTGCTTAACAATGGCAGATGGGATGGGATCTAGCATGCAGGTGGAAGTTTTCATGGTTGAAATGATTTTAGATAGCTCAGCTGGGGAGACAGGTGCAAATTGGGAGAGGCGCAGGGTGATAAGATGGGTGGAGGGGGGTGAGGAGGGTGGGGGGGTGTAGTGGGTGGTTAGAGAACTGTAGATGATGTTAATTTTGGATTAGAAAAATGAGAGGAAGGAATTGCATTTTTCAACGGTGAATGAGTTTGAAATATTGTCACTGGGATTAAGGAGTTTGTTTACGGTGGAAAAAAGAGCCTTTTGGTTATTGGAGCCGGTGTGAATGAGGTTGGAGTAGTAGGTAGAGTGGGCAGTATTGAGGGCGGCTTTGAACTGTTGGAGGTGGTCTGTGTAGGCTTGGCGATGAACTGTTAAACCGGTCTTTTTATGTAGTCTTTTGAGCTGACGCTTGTGGGATTTCATTTGGCAGAGTTCAGGGGTGTACCAGGGGGCTGAGTGTGTGAATGAGACAGATTTGGTTTTGATGGGGGCCAGTTGATCAAGACAGGAGGAGAAAGTGTTGTTGTAGAAGTTGACAAGCTCACTGGGGTCATCAGACAGCGGGGGAGGGAAGATAGACAGAGTGTTGGAAAGAGAAGCTGAGAAATCTTGAGGGGAGATGGATTTAAGGTTTCTGAATGATATTATGCATTTGTCCTTGGGGAAGGGGGTGGGGAGATGGATGTCCATGATGATAGCCAAGTGGTCGGAGATGTGGAGATTGATGCAAGAGAGTTGTTGGATGGTGAGGCCGGTGGAGCAGACTGTCCAAAGTGTGGCCATGATTGTGAGTGGGGAAGTTGACATGTTGAGTGAGACTGAGGCAGTCCAGTAGATCAAGAAATTCAGAGGCATGTTTGCAGTTAATGTTGTCAGTGTGGTAGTTGAAGTCGCCGAGGAGAAGAACAGAAGGTGAGATGGCTGAGAGCTGTGTAGCAAAATCAGAGAAGTCAGAGGGGAAAGATGGATTGGGCTTGGGAGGGCGGTAAATAACAGTAGTGACCAGGGGAGCAGGGCCAGGGAGTTTAAAAGCAATGTGTTTGAACGACTGAAAGGAGGGAGTGGATATGATGGTGATTCTTAGGTCTCTCTTATGGACTGAGGCCATGCCGCCGCCTCTTCCAGTGAGACGGGGCTGGTCAATGTAAGTGTATCCGGAGGGGGCTTGATTGAGTGAAAAATAGTCCAGATGTTTGTGCCAGGTTTCCGTGATGCAGAGGAAGTCTAGGTTGTTGTCAATAATGAATTCATTTAAGATGAGTGCATTGTTGTTGAGTGAACGGGTGTTTAGCAGTGCCAGTTTGAGGAAATGCTGCTGTGTGATTGGCTGTGAGGAATGGGGGAGTTGGCGGAGGTTGGGATTGGACCGTTTGACGTGTTTTATTGAGAGGTTGCATTTGTTCAATTGAACCTGTTATAGGGACGGAGGGGTCTGACTGAGATGATAGACTGAATGGGGAGAGCAGCAGCAGGTGGGGACAGTGACAGAGCAGCAGCAGGAGGGGGCAGTGACAGCTGGGGCCTGTAGGGGGAGCTGTGGCAGGAGGAGGTACCCAGAGATGACACCAGAGAGCAAGACGGTGTATGGGTGAACACTATCAGTCAGTCACGTGGGTAGCTTTGCTCAGTGTACTGTAAATTGGCAGCTAACATTTGGCTGCCCAGCTTATTGGGATGAAAACCGTCACTTTTTAAAAAGGACTGTCGGCCCCAGAATAAATTAAAATTATCAATGAAGCCCACATTGCATGTCCTGCAGGCAGATAGGAGTCAGATGTGGAGGGAAAGGATTCTGCTGAAGATTTCCACTTCACAGCCGAGAGGAGAGAGCGACCCGCTGATGAATACTCATTTTCCACAGGTGTTAAGATACTGAAGAAGTTTGTTGAACTCACCTTTGGTGATTTCTGACTGTCGGCGGGATGCATCCACGCAACCAACATGGATAATAATTCTGTGGACAGAGGGTGGTAGTCAGTGTAGCAGGTCGGGGAGTTTTGCCAAGATAACAGAGACTGTGGCTCCGGGGAAACAGTGCGTTACCACATTGAAGAAACAGATGTTTCTGGTGATGGAGTCACCAACTATCAGGGTGGTCGGAGGAAAAAAGGGGGCGCGGAGATGGTGACAGTGGACTCACTGGGCTGGGTGATGGGAGAGTGGATTTTGAAGAAGACTTAACGGCGATGGTGAGGTGGAAAGTGATGGATGGGCAGAGAGGTGGACAGGAGCACAGTGCGGTGCCGGTGTAAACTGTGGTAAGGACAGATGGCGAGACCCGAGGGAAGAGGAGTGCTCAGGATTTACTGGAGGGGGGATCCAAGTTGGCGGTTTGTTTTTGGACTGCTGGGTAGATGGCGGTGAAGTTGGGGCTTCTCCAGCTAAGAGAGGGAAGTCATGCAGATTGAGGATATTATATCTGTTCTCCAGCTGGATGCTATGATGCTGTGCATGGGGGGGGGGCATCTCTTGCCGCCAGGAGCAACCAGGGACCAGGATGCAGGCTCGCATGGAGTGGAGCTGAGCAGGAACTTGGGCTTGGCCCCCTGCTGTATCCAGGTGTCATCTGGGTTGGTGTTCGGAGAAGGGACAGCAGCGGCCGGACCGGGAGCGGTGACGTCAAATGCCGGGAGAGAGGCAGCATCAGTGACAGGACAGGTGGCAGATGGAGACTCAGATTGTGCAGGATCTAAGATGATGGTATCCATTTGCAGCTCAGCTTCACGGATCTGATGTAGTGAGGATATACGTTGTTCCAGCTCAGTGATCCTGTTGGCGAGGCGGGTGCAGCTGACACAGCCGGGTGGAGAGGTGAGTGGAGCCATAGGTTGAATGTAGTATCTGAGGATAGAGAGAAAAGGGGAGGCCAGTACAAGTGCTAAAAGTGCTTAGTTCAGGCTTGATGATGTGGGTAGCAGGTAGGGGCTAGAGGCAGCTAGCAGGGAGGGCACGGGGACTTACACGCAGGGGCTCCAACTGGAGCCCACAGTGACGAAGCTGCTTAGCAGAAGTGACACACAGAAAGCACAGCACAGGGCAGGACATCCGCAGCGGGACTTACCGGCACAGGCCCTACACTTGGGCCCGGTGCGGAGATCAGGCTTCAGGCTGTGGAAGAGGTGTTAAGAAGCATCTTGACACCCGGAGAGTCCTCGGCTGGATATGCTCCAGCTGGTGGTGGCTAGCAGCCTGGCTAAAAACAAGGCTAGCACTTGTTGGTGCGGTTATGTTGCACAACTCGGGCGGTCTGGTTAAAATCTTACGTTTTGTCAGGCCGATGTTTAAAATCCATGGACCGGATAAAAGATACACTATTTAAAAAGTAATGTCTAAAACATGAGCCGTAAGAGCATTGTAGAATTTGTTAAAAAATCAGTTTTTTAGGAGTCGTACAGATGGAGGACTGAGAAACGCCACGCATGCGCATTACATAAGTCTCCTCGATGATACAAAGGCATGGATTAGGATTGAGTTTATTGTTGCTGATTAAAGCAACAAATAACTTTGTACCATATTTGCTGAAACTGTCACTATATTCTATAAGTACATGAGACAGATAGTCTGTGAAAATTATCATGCCCCACCTCCTCCTTCTGCCTCTAATGGCATTTGCTAAAATAAGACTGCAACCGAGGAGTCTCCAAAACAGCTGTCAATTATGTCAATCATTCCCTTAACTGTTGTTCCAGGTTGTGGGTAGTGCTTGGTACTCCTGTTTAACTGTATCCAACATGGTGGCTGGTCACAAACTTTCTCATTTTACAGCTAATTAGCACACTAAAACACATCTCTGAAAGCATTTAAGGTGAGAAACAGGCAATACAGTGACAGACTCATTCCTGGTGTTGACATGTATGTTGCAACAGCTGGTGGTAGTGGGTGCCTGGATTCCCTGCTTCTCCCTATGTGATGCCATTGCCCTCAGATTAGTGTTAATGAAGCTAACACTGCTAATGAAGCAAACACTGCTAATGAATCTAACAGTGTTAATGAAGCTAACACTGATAATGAAGGTAACACTGCTGATGAAGCTAACACTGTTAATGAACCTAAGAGTTAAAGTCAGACAATCTGGCCCTGGGAAATCAGTACACAGTGGTAATCTATAATGCTAGCAGGGGTAGAGGAAGGACACAGGCCCACAGGACTACCAACTGGGCACGTGATGGTGGAAAACCTATTTGCCTTCTGGATAGGTGACTGCAGACCGGGCAACACGACCAGTTGCTTGCTCTTGCATGCCCTCCCATACTCCAAAAAAGAGATGAACATCATCTGCAGACAAAGCTACACTATTGTATCTTGATCATTATGTTCTATCCTTCACCAGCATACTTCTTCTTTTACTTCTTTCCTATTTTGACGGACTACAGCCTACACACATGATAGAGACCTGAGATTAGGTGTCTTCAGATAGCATATCTGGGTTTGTCGTAAAGGTGTATCCACGTTAATCCAAACTCTCCCCCTTAACCAAAAAACCCCCTGAAAAACAGATCATAACCAAGACTAGTGTTTCCTCTAGGATTTTTTTCAGCAGCGGGACTCTCTGGGGAGCTGTGGCGGCGTAAACAAACTTGACACTTGACACTTGACTGCAGACACTTGACTGCAGATTTTACTTTTACAACCTGTTCATTGAATGGCCAGTTGAAATGGCTTTTTAAAGGCTGAATGAAAAAAAATAAAATAAATAAAACTATAAAATTGCAGCAACAAAGCGGTAGGTGGAGCAGAATCCATAGAGACCCTTGGCTACTGGACACTTGTTGATTTCTGTCTCTTCTGCCAAGGCACCCAGTACTGCACTGAGGTTTCTTTGCAGAGTGCTGACTGCCAGGTGCTGAGACAGCCAGCATGTGTCCTTCACTGAAGGTAGCCATGTAAGGAACCTCAGATGAGGCATCTCTACATGCCAGGGCGAGGCGATGGGCAGCACAGGCAACTGGCAGCAACTAGGGAAAGGCATCCTGCAACTGCTTTGCTACACCATGCAACCTTCCTGTTACAAGAAAAGAAAAAAATATATCAAAACAAGTAACAAATTCATGTTCTCTCTAACCTCATGTTCACTAGTTATAATGTAAAACACGCAGTAAAAAACTCTGCTTGCAAGCAAGTTCATACCAGTCATCACAGCAGCTCCATCTGTTCCTAATCCATACAGTTTTTCGGTTGGGATTTTTTTTTTGTCCAGCACTTCGTTTATGGCTGCTACAATGCTGTCTGCCTTCCCATCAGTAACATGCACAAGGTCAAGAAACTGGCTGTAGAGTTGGCCTTCTGCGTTCATATATCTGAAAAACATTTTTAAAAAAAGACATCTTCAACATATGTGTATTCCTGATTCAGTCATTAATTATTGTCCTCTCAACTTAATAATACCTGACATGCAGATCTAGCTGCCTCTTCACAGAGACATCTGTGCTCTCATCCACTTCCAGTCCGATAGCCACAGAGGACTGGATGTCTCTGAGGACTGGCTCCTCCACCACTGAAGCCAAGATCTCCAACATCTCATCTACTATTACATGACACCGGTAGTTGGTAGTTTTTCCAATCTAAAAATAAAATATATTAAATATAGTTTTGAGATTGAGGCAAGCTGACTTGCAGTGATGATATGCAAATGTAAAAAATACACAGTAGCATGATAATTATTTACCTTCAGCTTTTTGAAATAGTCACACCCTAGCAACTCGGATAGCTCAAGAAGAGCTGGATAATTTGTGTGATGTGCTTGCTCTCGTTTGGTTAAATAGTAGAGGCATTTAAGCCTGCCTCAATGAATGGCCGCTTCTCCGTTCCTCTTTTTGGTGCCTGCTTATGCTGCCGATATAAGCGGTAGAACATTCCTATAGGGACAGAGTGAAGTGGCATTATTGATCATTGCTCTTACAATGGAAATAAACTGAATTTATTTATTATTTTATTTTTTATTTATTTAACAGAAATGTTGACATGTATATTATGCAAAAAAATAAGAAAGGAAAAAAAAGGTTCATCAACACTCACCATTATCAGTGTGGTAGAGCCATGAGTGGAACCGGCTATTTTTTTCAACCCATTTAGGGTCCCAGCCTGATAGCCTGTGCTTCCCTTTAGTTTTTTCTCCTCTACTCTCATCTCTCTCTCCTGCACCATCACTTTGCTCTCCTGCTCCTTCACTCGGCTCTCCCCCTGCTGTACTCTGTTCTCCTTCACTTTGTTCCACTGCTCCTCCCTGTCTAATGTTACTTGTCTTATACAATTACATAAAACATTAACGTTAGATAATTTACACTCACATCACATCTGATTACAAGTGTAAACACAATTTTTTACCTAACCATCATCATTTATGAGTCAGTAAAAGGCTAATGATACCTGACTAGCATCACCTTCATCAGGTGTCTTTCTCTTCTTCGAGAAATATTTGAACAAGCTCATCTGAAAATGCAGTCAGCAGTTACATCATGGCGTGTAGATATTAGCTTAATGCTATCAATTAGTTCACTCACGTTAGCGACACTGAGTTGGCACCGGGCCCAATTAACTTAAGCTACCGATATGTTACGTAACGTTAGCTGGCCATCAATATTTTGCGAATGTCTGTTTAACTTGTAAAATCTATTATGAGTTATCTTAAGCTAATAAGTCTACCTTTTCTCCGGTAGGTCGCTGCCCTATTTTCCAATATGACACTCCTCTGACTCTCTGACCTGGTGCCTGGGTGCTTGGCGTGATGTCACTTTCAAGGCCACTCTCGCCAGTAATTAACGTCGCCAAAGAGTAGATACTGAGCAAGATAGTTATCTGTAGTTTACCTTAGTACTTGCGAGTACCTGACCCAGTGCAGGACTCTGCTGTGAAGGTGGAGACATGCGGCGGTGGTGTATTTGTGACAATAAAAAAAAAACAAAAAACAAATAAATAAATTTGAAGGAGCGGCGGCTAGGATTTAGGAATGGTGGCCCGCCACTCCTAAATGAATGTAGAGGAAACACTGAAGACACTTGTGACCACATAAATGTACTGAAAATGTCAATACTGTCTGGGATTAAGGATATTGGTAGGGACCATAGATGGTATAAGAGAAGTGGACATAGCCACCGTGATGTCAACCACTGGTTTGTGGATACTGTTTTGAAGAGTTAAGTTTGGCATTTTGGCTGCCCCCATCTTGGTTTTTAGAGCCAGAAGTGACTATAAGGGTAGATCTCACTGAGAACCCAAGAACACCGTCCGAACATGAAACCAGTTCAGTTCTGGGTCCTGCACCTAACTTTGAACTTCAGAGCATTTTGACCAAAAATGAACAGGTTCAGAACCTGAAAATTAGGTTATCAAGTGGGACCAAAAAAGTAGCAGGTTTACCTTTACCTAGAGTGCTAACCAGGACAACATAAGTGGGCATGCCATTTTGGAAAGACAAGGCTGCAATGGTTAAGTCAAGTGAGAAACTGTCAGGTAAAAAAGAGTGTGCAGTGGTCTCATCAACAGTTACTTGTTCTTTTGGCAAAAACAAATGTTATGGGAGAACAAAAGTTTGCAGGTAATATACGTAATACACAGTTTTGCTACTGTTTACTTCAGTTGTACATTGTGCAACATCCTCCTTTGATGACACATCTTCGACTACAATGGTTCTATGCAAAACTGGTCGAAACATGGGCTGATTTGCGAGATAGCATGAAGGTTCCAAGAATCCTGAACAGAACTGGCTCAAGAACCAGAGCTAATTTGTTGGAAAATGGGTATAAATGGGACCATAAGTTGCAAAATGAACATTGTGCTGTTTAAAAAAAAAAACCACACACTTGAAACTAGCGATTGAAACCAAAAGCTCATTAGTAAATTTGTTACTGAGGTAATTAATCGGAGTGAGATTAGGGTCATTTTCTTACAGACTTCTACATTCAGACCTATTTTTGCAACCACTAGAGATGCCCCCTGCTGGCAATCAGAAAGAATACATGTTTAGGGCTTCTCTTTTCAGACCTGGAGATGAACCCTTGGTAGTGACAATACATCAGCACCTTGACATGTTTCCAGTCCATACCCATCTCTAAGTCCACGCCATCAAAATTCTGAATCTGAAATCCTCAGATAGTGAAGGAATGACCAGCCTCTCTCCCCCTTTGACTGGCTAGTAGTTGTTTCCTTTGTTGGTTGGATTGGTTTGGTTGGGCAAAAGGATTGGAATTGGTTAGGGTTAGGGAAAGAATGCCTGGCTAATAGGCTTGTGCCGGTTTGAAAATTTCCCAACCGGTTTGATTTAAAGCCAAATATCTAACTGAACCGATATATCAAATTATATACCTAATTTTACCACTGGGGGTCACATTTGAGCTATTTTTCCCAATAAAAGCCCATTATAGGTGT
Source organism: Epinephelus lanceolatus (assembly GCF_041903045.1). Lineage (NCBI taxonomy): Eukaryota > Metazoa > Chordata > Actinopteri > Perciformes > Serranidae > Epinephelus > Epinephelus lanceolatus. Next base: position 7,540,931 of record NC_135740.1, read on the forward strand.
AATGCGCTTCCAATCCACTAGGTGACAGTAATGCTATATTAACCCCCAGTACACACAAGGTTACACAAGAAGGCGAAGATGCAGAAGGACACCAAGGAACCTTCCTCCGACTCCGCTCTCTCAGTGGAGACACGGCGGTTGAGAGGGCCGAGCGAGAGGGCGTTCCTGTAGTAGTTCCAGCCCCCCAAATAGTACCAGGAACTTCTTCAGTGGAAACGGGTTACTAGGGCAACAAACTGAATGACTGCTGACTCCCTCGCACTTTTCCCGCCCCCAGTGAAATTTGATCTTTCGCAGCAGCAGCAGACAGCTGAGCAGGGCGGAGCTGGGACTCCCTCCGAAGCCTCTGAGACAAACTAAACAAAACACTTGTAGGCTCCTCCACTTCATTTATAAACAAACATAAACCTTATTAAGTTGTCATAATGCATGTTACAATGCAAGATAAGTTGAATATAGTCCCTTGACACGCCTCCGATGTGAAAAGCTTTTTTTTTTTCCTCTCTCTCCTCCGGTTTATCCGGTTGACGTGAATTAAACTGGGTGGAGCTCTTAAACCGGACCGAACCGGTTAAACCCGAAATCAGCACAAGCCTACTGGTTAAGCCAATCAGAGGCAGAGTAGGGCAGGCCATGCCTTCACTATCCTAGGATTTACAAATTCACATACAGTTTGGCCTCCATGGCTGCATGGGTAACTCATCACTCGAGTGCTGATGTATTTCTGCATTTTCCTGAAATCAACACAGTAAATGGACCAACGTTGGGTGGAAACCAGTTTAAAAGCCTGTTCTAGATAAAACCCAGTGTCTTAATAGTTGCTAAAAAAGTTTGCAGCTTGTACCACCCAGCCTGCAAATCCAGGCTCATTTTCCAAAAGTAGGAGTGATTGGAAGCAGTGGAAGGTCACATTGGCACACTGTTCCACTTTGCTGACACAATTAAACAGTGATAGGCAGGCTGAGCTAAAAAACTTGCCACTTTCCCTGAGATACATTTCCCTTTCTCTCTTTCTCGCTCCCCTTTCAAATAGGCTGAAATGAATTGCCAAGTTATTAAAAAGGAAAATGGTTCAGAACGCTAAGATAGCATCTGTGGCTTTTTTTTTTCTCTGGGAAGCGGAGACTGTGCATGTGAGGGTGTGAGAGAGATTAACCCTTTCTCATAAATTCTCATTAGAAGTCACTAATCTGTTCTTTTTGTGTTGAAGGAGGGCTGTGTGTATGCAACGCTTTGATAAGAAAGAGAATATAGCATGTCAGTCAGTGTGAAGAGAAAGTGACACAGGCAGACACATGACAAAAACACATGCACATACACACAAGCTTCACTTACACCTGTTAGGATTAAAATTCGGCCTTCACACGGAGGCACCAAAATATTGGGGTCAACACATTAGGCCTCACCAAGGGACACCAAATATGTTGGGATTTAATTGGCTATTGGAAATAATTAATAATTATTATTAATAATTAATAATCATGTTAAATAATGTGATTTAATTGATGTAATTTTAATTAACATTAAATCACCTTGTGGGGCATCATTCCCGTAAAGGGAAAAATGATAGCTAAGATTAACAGTAATGCCTGAAGGATTTCGGAGTTCTTGACGCAGCAGAGGCTATTCATTCACTCTTGTGCAACATTAAACAGACAGCAGGCATGATTCCAAAGAATTATATTTATTCACAAACTAGCAAAGCAAACCAAAACACACAAATTCTAACTAACTATACACACACACTGTGTGTGTGTGGGGGGGGGGGGGGGGGGATCAAGGAGCCGTTTGGCCTACAAAGGTGTGAGCTACTCAGCAGCTGGAGCAAGAGAGCGAAGGCTTGGAGGGAGCAGACCTTCTACAGGGTTTGGTGACATCACAGAGAGGCATGTCACTGTAACAGTACTGTCCAATCAAGTTGTGAGACTTGTGTCTCACTGAGGTGTGAGGTGAGATCTCCTGTGGAGATGGGTGTCAAATAGCTGTCTTTGTTTGGAGAACAAAGGGTATGCAGAGGAAAAAGCCTTTAAATGTCCAGTGATGATTTTACCAAATGATGAATCATCTGTGGTCCTGTGAATCCCAACATCCCCCCTTTGGTCAGAGGATTGCACTTGATGTGTGATCCTGAGGGCAAACACATCTTCAGTCCACAGTTGAAAAAGTTCATTTGTCAGTCCATACACATTGTAACATCTGGGCAGTTTGTTAACCAACTGGACATGCGTTGGTGCTATCTATCTCGGCTAAGCAAGAATAGTCTCTAAGTACAAAACAAAACCTTCAGGTTACAGAACTTCAGATAAACAACAATGACACTGGCATGGAGTAAAATAACTAGGGATGTGCCGATCCAGCTTTTTCACTTCCAATCCGATACCGATATTACAGCCTTGAGTTTTGGCCGATACCGATACCGATCCGATCCAAGCGCATATTATACATATTCACTTATTTTGTTGTCAGTCATGTTAGAAAAGGTTTGATCAAGCGATATTACTCTAACAAGAACAGCTACTTAATCGGGTTAGTTAGAATGATCCACAACGGTTGGTATGAGAAACTGACCTGTTTATTGTTAACAGGGTTAAATAAACAAACTTTAAATTTGAACATTAACATTAAATAAAAAATATAGCTGGTTTGCTTTGGCTGCTTTGGCCCCTTAATAAATAGAAAATAGATCAACACAAGAAATCTTTAAAATGTCTAACACTGAAATTAAAATAGCAGAGACTCCACACACTTGTGCTTTGCTCCCCTTATAAATAAAAAAAAAGATTAACACCACAAGACATTGTTGGCATTTAACAAACAATGCAGCCTTTCCTTTTCAGTTATTTTAGTAGTGTTTTTGTAGTCCATCCATGGCTCCAATTTCACTAATTGTGCCCAAAACAGTGCCATCAGTGCTCTTTACTTAAACAGTAAGAGTGTAAACCAAATAAAAATATCACTCTCAAAAAAACAGAGCAGAAAACAAATAGTTAACTAAGTTGACCGCTACTCCTCCTACCCTCCTGTGTGTCTGCCTTCTGCATGCTGGCCTGGTGGATTGATAGTAAGAGCTGGAGCGGAGCGGATCACTGGAATGGACTGCTTGACTCGCGGAGCGCTGGGCTGGCCGGAAAACCTGGAGCGGTTAACGTGATCGGAGTTCTTGGATCGGCATTTTTCCATGCAGTCCGATCCGATGCCGATGCCCGTTTTTTGCTAGTATCGGCGGCCGATACCGATCCGAATATGGGATCGGGACATCCCTAAAAATAACTAACTCATCATATTAACTGAAAATACCATTAACATCCACTGTGTCTCTGGTAAATAAACCACTTCTTTCCACTGCTTCCTATGGCCAGATGCCATATGCCAGATGTTGCCAGTGGTGGAATTAAGTCACACACGCAGCCAGAGAGAAAGAGATGCTCACACATACTGTATTCAACCGCTACGATTACTGATAATTTCACATTTTTGTATTTTAAAAAGAAGTGCATAAGCTGTAGTTTATGTACACCTGAGGGTAAGAAAGGCAAAGATGTAGTAAAATATGGATGATTTAATACTCCATAGCTCTGAACTAATCAAGTCAAACCAACATCACTTGCTAACACAGCAAAAACAAAGAACAGTTCTGACTCTTCCACACCTGCCGACATCAGGCTGTGAAAAAGAGGGAGATTTTCTAGGGTATTGTCAAATGACCTGCCCTCAACGTCCTTGCCCCCATACAACCCTACACTACAGATTAACATATTAAGTACAAGGATGTGAAAGTAAAATGACTCTTAAAGGGGAACTAATGTTTTTACAACCTGGGCCCTATTTCTACATAACGGAAAGGAGCGTCTGTGCTGACCTTTATGTTCCTCTGCCTGTTGCTGCTCCCTCTCTCTCCTTGTCTGCTCTTCAGTTTCATGAGCTCTGCCTCCGTGTACATCTGTGTACTCCGTGTTCAAATAAATACGGGCGGTCATCAAATTCATGACTACTCCAAACAGAGTAACTCTTCACGTTTGTAAGGTCACTCCAGCAGTTACTTCCTGCAACAACCAAATCTCGCAAGACATGAGATTTCAGAGCCAGACGTTCACTCTCTGAGTGTTTTGACTTGCCACAACAAACACGTCCGAACTTTTACCCGATTTTGACCAACTGGATCTGGATGGACCGTATTTATCTGAACACAGAGTACACGGATGTACACGGAAGCAGAGCTCATTGAAACTGAAGAGCGGACGAGGAGAGAGAGGGAGCAGTGTTACTTCGGTAGCACATATACTAAAATTGCAACAGACAGAGGAACATGTCCGAATCCAGCTAAAGGTAAACACAGATGTTCATTTCTCCTTTCCGTTATGTTGTCGGATACTGATACTAACAATCCGAGCCTATCTGTGTGGAAAAAATGCACTTTTAGTGGACGTATTTTGACGTTGTTGGACGCTGTCTGAGTGCCCTATTATTTAATATAGCGCGCGCTCACGGGCTGCAGGCAGGTCAGTCCTAGCTTCGTACTGGAGAAATGTCAAATATTGAACATCCTATCACTCATTTAGACAAAAGTAGATCGGAAAATAGGGCCCAGGTTGAAAAAACATTAGTTTCCCTTTAATCAGTATCAAATCCATAGTTAACTGTAAGAGAGAGGGAGCTTATGAAGCCTAGTGTTAGTGTGTAATTCTCTGGTGTATCAGCAAAGTGTATAAACAACACTGCAGAGCGGAGTCTCTACTGACAGAGACAAATGGTGACAGCTGACTCATATGAATGGGTTGACTGCCCATTGGCAGGTCCACGTTACATCTGGTGTATTAACTGTTTATGTCGCCACGCTGCATTTTCATAAACACATCCAGGTGCCGTCTCACTGTCTCACGATAGTGCTCCACACTGGGTTGCCAGGTAACAACACAAGTAATTGCTAACCGTAGCATCACATGGCTAGCAATTATTAATAACTTTGACAACAGAGTTATATAGTTACACAAAATGCATGATATCTTATTTTTTGCTGATATCCGATATGTGGATATATCACAATTTATGTGGCTGATAACTGATACCAATATTGATACATCCACTTTTTCCCTACCTTGTTTTAGTGATCATCAAGTCTATTCTGTAGTCGAATTTGCATCATATTATGCATGCATGTTTTATGGTGAGGGCCCACCAGCAGGTGGAGACATGCTTTTCAATGTATTTAATACTCATTATTAATTGTGCAAAATAACAAAATATAAAAAGCAAGTTGACTTAATTTATAACTTTAAACCAGTTTTATGCCACGTCTAATGAACTACTTTTAATGATTTTATTTGTTTAAAGTCTGTTCGTTTGGCCGGATGGCCGATCTCGTGTTTTTGATCGGCGGATTTTGAGCTTTTTGGACATGGGTGACTGGTGACACAGCCGCACCCCAAACTTCATCAGAGTTTCGCTAACTTTTAGCAACAATCTAGTTTTTCTCTGCTCTACAACTGGATTAACTACAATGATACTGCCTGCCTGAGAGTGAAAATCCCCGTGAACACTTCGGCCACCCCAGAAGCCTTTTTACACCTTCTGTGCCATTTTCTGGACACCGGAGTGACTGCAGCTACCTGGCGAAAGTCACTGGTTTCTCCCGGACACTCATTCACCTCTACGCGCCGGTAAGTCCTGCTTTCTACCGGACCCCAACCCACCCTGATCTGAGTCAACACACTTTTGGAGTCCCCGCATGTAAGTTTGTAAGTTTTTAAGTTTTTAAGTTTTTACTGTGGCTCATACCAACTGCTACAGAAAAAAAAAAAAAAAACAACTTGAGAATGTAGCTTTCTGGAGAATATAATCACGTCATTACGCATTACACTGTTGCTGCCGGAGTTTGTTTTCTGCTTCCTTGGCTACCCCATCTGTCCCCCATGGCTCCACTCACCTCTCCACACCACTGTGACAGCTGTATCCACAAAACCCAGAAGATCGCGGAGCTGGAGCAGCGCATTTCAAACCTCTACTGGATTAGGGATGAAGAGGCGCGGCTTGACTCCGTTGTCGCTCCAGGTCCTGGTCCCCCTGGCAATCCTGCGGATCTGGACTCAACCATCCCAGAATTTGGTCCCGGCTCCATGGATACAGCAGATCCCAACCCCACTGGCTTGGCCCCAGCTGAGCGGTCAGCCTCGGCTTCTCAGCGCTGAGCTGATGATCCAGCCGCCACAGCGACATCCAGGCCGGCCTCCTCAGCTGCAGCCCCACATTCTCCAGTGGAGGACCCGTGGCTGCTGCTGGGGGCCAAGCCTAAATGGGCGAGCAGCAGTGCAACTTTAGCTACTTTCACCTTCAGTCCAAATCTGAGGTTCAGAACTAACAACTCCACTCCCAACCAAGAGCCATGGTCCACAGTACATGGAAAAAAGCGAGTGAGGTCCAGCCCGATACATGCTTCACCTTGTGAGCTCCAACTGGAGAACAGATATAACATCTTGAGTGTTGAGGAATTCCCTGTTGAGGAGTTCCCTCTGCTGCAAACTGTCCATTCCCCTCCTGTTTGCCCTTCGACTGATTCACTGCCAGCAGCCCGGGGGGTTGTGGGGTCTGTTTCGGAACCCCCGTCCAGGTCCGTGACCTCCTCCTCCAGGCGCAGGATCGTGAAGGAGGCTGCTCTCAGGGCGAGACGCTCCGGCGGTCTTCCATGCCGTGAAGGGTCGTGTGAGCCTCCAGCCACCGCTGAGGTTGTGAGCTCTCCGCACACTCCGGAAACAGTCCCCACAGAGCAGCGGCGCTCGCCCCCTCGTCCTCGGCCACTGTTCCCCCCAACCACCGCCATAGTGGGTGACTCCATAACCAGGAACATACGCTTTTTTAATTCCACCACCCACTGTTTTCCAGGAGCCACTGTCACAAAAATCAGAGATAAACTCCCGGACCTACTGCAATCATTTCCACACTCTATTAAATGTCTGATCTTGCACATCGGAACCAACGACGTGGTCCGGGGTCAGTCTGAGCTGCTAAAGAGCGATTTTAACAGTCTGTTTTCTGCCTTAAAAGACTGCGGGATGTCAATCTTCATCAGCGGCCCTCTTCCCACACTCGGCCTCGGCGCAGAGTGGTTCAGTCGGCTCCTTCAACTCCAGTCTTGGCTCCGAATCACCTGCAATATCCACGGGTTTTATTTCATAGACAATTTTAACTTATTTTGGAACCGCCTCTCCTTTTATCGACATGATGGACTTCACCCGAGCAAGTTAGGAAGCCGCGTGTTAGCAGCCAACATACAGCATATCGTACACACAACGCCACTCACACATGCGTGACTGTTTACGTGCCACACCCCCTTCTCAGTGCCTGCCTCTTCTTCTATGGAGCATTCTGTAGACATTGCCTCCCGTAGCTCCCCCTACAGGCTCCAGCTGCCACTAACCTCTACAGACAATCCCTCCTGCTTCCCTATTGCCCCAACTACTGGGCTAGTCTCTACTGTCCCACAATCTCCCACCTTCATACCCGTAGTAATGAACAACAGACATCAAAAACGTCAAAACCACACAACCCACAATTTCCGGTATCTGCAACCACTGTCACAATCACAATCTGTCTGCAAAGCTGGTCCCAAGTCTCTTAAGCTGGCATTGTTGAATGCTCGCTCGATCAATAACAAATCATTTACGCTGAATGATTTTTTCATCGCTAGAGATTTAGATTTCATGTTTTTCACCGAGACCTGGCAAAGGGATGAAGATTATGTGTCCATGAAGGAGCTATGCCTGCCTGATTGCGCATTCATATGTGCCCCAAGGACCACTGGCCGTGGTGGTGGCCTTGCTTTGTACAAAGACAGTTTCTCCTCGAGGAGAGTGAATTGTGGAACTTTTACCTCATTTGAACTGCTTATTTCTAAAGTTGGCCGCTCTAACCCGTTTTATTGTATTTTAATTTATCGCCCTCCTGGTATTAATGGCGCCTTTCTGGCTGAATTCAGTGACTTTTTGGCTTCCATCAGTAAATTTCAAAGAATTTTAATGCTTGGGGATTTTAATGTGCCTGTAAATGACACCACAAACTCCTTTGCTAATAATTTTATAAATCTCACCGAATCTTTTCATTTTGTGCAACATGTCAATGGCCCGACACACATTAAGGGAAACACGCTGGACCTTGTTTTTACACTTGGTTTGGACATTGATTGTATCGTCTCTGAGGAACTGCCCGTCACTGATCACAACTGCATCCTGTTTAATTTGTCTGTTATTTCTGATTGTTCAACCAGCAAGTGTACAAAACTCACCCGTATGTTAAATAACCTCTCTGCTGAGAAATTCTCATTCGCTTTTAACAGTGTGGCGCAGCCTGTTAGTGTTAATGTTGACGTTGACTCCCAAGTTTTAACTTTTAACTCACACTGCTCTGCTATTCTTGATAAGATTGCTCCTTTAAAGCCTCGAACTATCCCCGCAGCTAATCCCACTCCCTGGCTGAATGATGACATCCGCTGCCTTCGTCGTAAATGTCGGAGAGCTGAGCACTTGTGGAAATCAAGCAAGGTTCATGTACATCGTCTTTATTTTAAAGAACTGTTAGCTGAATTCAATTCTGTTGTTAGGGTAGCCAGAGCCTCTTATTTTAAAGATCTCATCATCTCCAACAAGAGAAATCCCAGGGTCATTTTTGACACTATAAGTAGCATTACTGGTGCGCAACCGCCTGCTCTACCTGTGTCCTCTGATGAGGACTGTAGCAATTTTTTAATGTATTTTGTGAATAAGGTTGCCAGTGTCAAGGCCAGTATAACACCCTCCTCCTCCTCCCTTCCTGATCCTCCCAAACAACAGTCAATTATTGACAATTTCTCACCTGTCTCCTTACAAGACTTAGCAGATCTTGTGTGCACTATGAAGATCTCTTCTAGTCCGCTGGATATCCTGCCCACAACTTTGCTGAAAAATGTTTTCAGCATTATTGGTCCATCTCTGCTCTCCATAATCAATAGCTCACTGGTTTCTGGTCGTGTCCCGTCCCATTTCAAGCAAGCGGTTGTTCAGCCGCTTCAAAAAAAGCCCAATCTGGACCCCAATGTTCTTAGTAACTACCGGCCCATTTCCAAGCTGCCCTTTGTATCTAAGATTCTAGAAAAAGCAGTTGCAAACCAGTTAGTGACAGCGTTGAACAGTTACAATATCTTAGATAAATTTCAGTCCGGTTATCGTTCGTTACATTCCACAGAAACTGCTCTTCTCAGGGTCTCCAATGACATCATGATGGCCTCCAATGCCGGTAAATCCACTATCCTGGTTCTGCTTGATCTCAGTGCAGCCTTTGACACTGTTGATCACCACATCCTTTTAGACAGGCTGAGGGACAGGGTAGGAATCTCAGGGACCGCTCTTCATTGGTTTAAATCCTATCTGTCTGATCGATCCTTTTCTGTGGCTGTTGGCCCTCATAAATCAGAGTTTGCCCCCCTTTCTTGCAGGGTGCCCCAAGGTTCAGTGCTTGGGCCTATCCTCTTTACGCTATACATGCTCCCTCTCAGAGATGTCATCAGCAATTTTGAAGGTATCTCATACCATATGTATGCAGATGACCTCCAGTTATATTTTTTTTTTAAGCCTGATAGGACCGATGGAATTGACTCACTGTATGATTGTATGAATGTAATTAAGGACTGGATGTCTTCTAACTCCCTTCAGTTGAACGCAGCTAAAACTGAGATTTTAATTATTGCACCTGATGCCTCAGCATCTAAAGTGGCCAGATGCTTAGGGTCCCTCAGTGCAAATGTGCGCCCCAAGTTGAGAAACCTTGGGGTCACATTTGATCAGGCCATGCTCTTCGATGACCACATCAAAACTGTCACTCGCTCCTGCTTTTCCACCTCAAAAACATTTCCAAACTCAGATCCATGTTAACTTATTCCGAGCTAGAAATGATCATCCATGCTTTTATTTCCTCACGTCTGGATTACTGTAATTGTCTTTTCACCTGTCTAAATAAAACTTCATTAGACCGCCTCCAGCTGGTCCAGAACGCTGCCGCCAGGCTTCTGTCCAGATCTCATAAGTTCACTCACATCACTCCAGTCCTGGCATCCCTGCACTGGCTCCCTGTTAATTTTAGGATCCAGCACAAGATTCTAACCATCACTTACAGAGCCCTCCATGGTCAAGCACCTGCATACTTGACGGATCTGGTGTCCTTTCACTGTCCTGTCAGGTCACTGCGGTCTGCTGAAGGCCACCTACTTACTGTCCCTCACACAAGATAAAGACAAAAGGTGATAGAGCCTTTAAGGCTGTTGCACCTAAATGGTGGAATGCACTACCTCATGAGCTGAGAGCGGCCTCTTCCGTGGACATTTTTAAAAAGCAGTTAAAAACACATCTGTTTAGGCTTGCGTTCCATTAATTGTCTATTGTATCATCTCTGTATTTCGCTGCACTTTACTTTTTATCTGTTTTTGTGTATTTTGCATTGTTTCTGTTATTGTATTTTTTGTATCTTATCTTGTGAAGCACTTTGTGAGTCCTCTCTGTGAGAAGTGCTATATAAATAAATTTACTTACTTACTTACTTACTTACTATACATTCACATATGTATATATGTGTGTGTGTGTGTGTGTTATTAAAGTTATTGGCTGGGAGTTCCTGCAGGCAGAAGCCTTCCCACTTTTCCGTTTAGCTCCTTTGCTGCTCCCAGCAGCAGGATCAGCACCTTGGAGAGTGCAGTGGTGCACAGCCCACAGTCCTGACAGAGGGACCTCCAGCTTTTTGGGTTTCACATAAACACAACTGAAAACACAAAGTGCAGAGAAGTACTGAGTAATCTTGTGTTGTGCACAGTGAAATGGAACCTTTGTTTTCAAGGTTGGGACATTTATCCAAAAGAATGAGTGAAGGAACAAGGTGACCCAGAGGTATCTCAGTTCCTTTTTATATTGTCATTTCCATAAATTCTCAAATAAAATCTGTATTCAAATAATGGCAAATATAGTCTTAAATAAAGTTGTGTTAGAACAAAAAGTAGCTCCAGCACACAACTCCTCCTGAAATCTTAAATTGCTGCTTTTACATTTCTGGTCATGTACGGTCCTCCCTCAGCTTTTTTTTTTTTTTTTTTAATTCTCAGTCTTCTTTTCATTTTTGCTGTCTCATATTCCATCCACGTCCCTCTTTCCTTCTCTTCCACAATCTCTTCACTTCTTTGTTGTTGGCATATGTGCTTGCAGGCTTCCTAAAAAAGAGCCACATGCCACCTTTGTGCCAAATATTGGTATCAATCCAGAAGGTGAGGCATGCATAAGTGCACACACATAGAAATAGAAAGTAACTTCCCCTAAATTCTCGAATTGTTATTTGAACAGGTTTTTATTCCCAGGTTGCCAAATACCAACACTTTGTCACGTTACATGGCATCTCATAGCAGCGTACACATTCTGACGCGGTAAATGTTGTGAAAGAGTTGCAATAGGCTTGCATCACTGGTTCCCAACCTGGGGGGCTTGACCCCTAATAAGGGCAGGGGTTAAAGTTCTCTGGCACAGCGCCGGATTTCCGGTGTGGCGAAGTTTCTGTCCGGCACGGGCAGAAGTGCTCTGCAGTGCGAGTATTTCACTCGCATTTGCCCCTAAAAATATATATATGTCGAACCAGGAAAATGATTGAGCTACTGTTTACCATAATCGGCATCGGATGTGTTTTCATCAATAACCGATCAAATAAATGTATTTTAAAACCCACTCCTCAGGGCGTCGGTGGCTTAGTGGTAGAGCAGGCGCCCCATGTACAAGGCTGTTGCCGCAGCGGCCCGGGTTCGAGTCCAGCCTGTGACCCTTTGCTGCATGTCATCCCCTCTCTCTCTCTTCCCCCTTCACAATTAATTGTCTTATTAAACTCTTAACAGGCTCTGACACAGCCATCTCCCTCCCTGCCTGCAGTCCCCACTGCACTGGGTTTTGTATCAATGTCCCGCCTACAGCCCCCTCTGATTGGTTACACGGCACAAGTGATAGCCAATCAACACTGATGCCTGTGCATGCTTTCACATCATGTCACACTGAGACACAGCACAGACGGAGCAGGAGAGGCTCAGGTAAAGCCAGCAGTAATTTTGAAGGTAAGCTAACAGAAACCAGACAGAAACGAAAGTTGCAATAAAAATCCTCTATGCTGAAGTTTTAAAGTCACCACCACAACATTATATGATCTCTTTCAATGATGACATGCTTGCCCAGAGGCGAAATTTCGGCGTAACTGCCTGTTTAATTCACATCAAGCGTGATATAATTTTGCAAACAGCCTAAATGATTTAGCTTCTAAAAATAAATAGCACCAAGGCAAAAAAAGATGTAGGAGCTATAAGTCAAAAAGTCTGGTAACCACTGAAAGTTTAATCTTTATTTATAAACTCATTATGCTATAAAAGTTTAATCTAAAAAGTAACTACTATAGCTATAATCTTTTTGTTCGTTTTGATAATAAACACGTTCCTTTGCAACACATACATTTCTCTTTCTTCATTTTGTGACCGCAACACCAAGCCCCCCGCTCCGGAAAAGATTTCAGATTTCAGGCACACAAATCTTCCGTGCTCGACATTTCAGGCACAAAATTTTTTCTTGCTTTAACCCCTGTAAGGGTCGCCAAAGCTTCATGGTGGGGTAATGAGGCCCTCTTCATTCTACGAGGTGCAAGAAAACTTTAAAAATGAATACAGTGGGCCTTTATCCCAGGATTTCATTTATTTATGTGAAGAACACTAAATGAAAATGTTACTTTTGAAGTTTAGATTATTATTCAAGATACAAACTTTAAAATACATCTCACAGGATCAAGCACAGTAAAGAACTGAACCCAAGCTATATTCACTGAGCGTTCATTCTTTGCTGAACAACCTTGTCTTGCTTTAGAAAAGTGCACAGTGAAAAAAAAAAACAAAGAGCTAATAGAACAATGACAAAGTGTCATGGTGAAGAAAACACTGAATTTGTCTAAAAAAAAAGCCCATTATGAATGATTTTATTTAAACTTTTTATACAATTCTATGTCTGTATTACAGTATGCATTTTTTTATCATCTCTGATGCAGTATCTACAGGAAATAAAAATTCATTCAAGTCTCGCTATCATTTTTTTTAAATTAACTAATTTATTGTCTTTTTTGTTCATTTTTTGGTTATTTGTACAGTTCATCATTTGTTCTGTACTGTTATTGTTCTGCATTAAATATAATATGAACTTTATATAAAATATGTCACTTAGTCAGGGGTCGTCAGTTAACTCAGTGACAGAAAAGGGGTCCCTTCTCCTGCCCTTTTCCTGCCAGAGGAAAAATATTGGAAACCACTGGTGTATGCAACAAAACTGTTTAAGTTTATAAAAACATTATGTTTTAGATTAAGATAAGTATAAGGTTTAAGATAAGTACTTCTATAAAATACATATTATTATGTTAATACAGTGGTGACCTTTGGTCTCACAACAGTGCACAGCAGTCTTCTGGGTCATAGTCATGTTTTATTTGACCCATCCACCACACCTCCCTCCAACCCTACAGACTTTTTTGTGCTTTATACTACATCATTTGTTCTCAGCATGTAGTATTGCGGTAGATGGGTTTACACTGGAGTTACTTAAAAGCCTGGTGTTTCCATAGACTGTTAAATAAGGGACATGGCTAGTTTTTTGTTTTTTTTCTTGCCAGAAGTGACCATATTTGGGCAAGAAGGTGATGGTATGGAGGAGCAAGGGGTGGATCTAATTGAGAAGCCAAGGACACTATTGGCAGACTGTTACTCAAAGCTGCCTACCTTTAATTATGTATAACTGGAGCCAGCCTTAAGTGGCCGTGCAGTTTTTGGTGCTGTTGTGTTAGCTTCATTTTTCAGCCCCCAGAGGCTGCCACTTGGGTACGTCTCATAAAGACACTAACGCATGCCTTTGTTGTTGATCAGGCACAGAGTGGTGTAATAAAGTGTAGGTATTTGATGACTTGGAAAAGAGAATGGGCTGGCCATGTAGGAAGGAGCTCAGGGTGGACAGATAGGTCAACAAGATTTTCCCTTTCTAACTGGCTTTTTTTTTTTTATACTAATGCAAGACCACAGTTGTTCCCTAACCACTCGTCTACTGTTACCATGGTGATGAAGGTCCCCTTACCTTAATAAGTAGATAATTCACTGAGTGTTTTTGTGCCTAAACCTGACAAAACCTTAACCAGTTCCAGAAGGCACCAGCCCATTCTCATTCAGAACTCGTCAAATACCTCCACTTTATTAGTCATCTGGGAATTGGACGCCAACGCACAAAGGCACCCTTCACAGCAGTATAATGCGCACCAGGTGGCAGCAGTTGTTGAAACAGCGGCCATCAAACGAAGTTGTCAAATATTGGTGCTATGTCAGTGGACGTCCACATAAGAATCCGATGCACCAAAGCACCTTACAAGGCAGTTTGAACCACAAAGGCCTGCTTTGTTATGCTGCTGGTAATAACGTAATATAAGGGCGGGTGGAAGGGGAGGTGGATGGGACCAACAAACCCTGGACTTTCACCTGGGAGCCTGCTGTTCATTTCCAAACCATGATGTTTCTTTTTACACCTAACCACATGCCTCCATTGCACCAGGAAATAAATGTAAATGTTTTACCAACACTGTAAGGTTTTTTGAAAAGACTGTATTCATCTGACGAGCAGAAACTGTACACTTCTGTAAAAACAGAAGGGTAATTTGAAAAGACCCAGGAGAAAACCTTGTGCGTCATATGTAGACATGAAAGCCCGCAGACAAAGTGGTAATGTATGACAAGTTGGGATGAGAATGTGTTGAAGGCCCAGACAAATGATGGGGCAGAATACACTTGTGTTCTAAAGTGCATTGACAAACAATGCTTCTTTCTGTCTTCTTTTATCTTCAAATGCATATGCAATAAGGAGAGAGGTACACTAGCAAAAACTCCTGCAAATGATTCAAATTCTCAGCCTGGTGTGTATAAATCTGAATGCATCACGTACATATGCACCTGGAATCTCCATACCTCACCTCTAATAACTGTCCATGCACTCACAGTTGTTGTTTTTTTTAAATCTCTGTCCGAAAAAATGTGCTGCTATCTAACCAGATCAGGTCGGGTGCATCCATATGTCCCTTTTACTCTGCATCCAGAGGAGCATTAAACAACATGACAACGTGCTTGGAGCTTTCTCTGTCGGGTCACCCTCCCTCCTCTACCTCTGATCATCAGCGGACATGATCGGCCATGTCCAGGCCTGTGTGCCACCACTGACCCTGCCAGCATCGTGTCCAGCCTCTGCGGGGCCTGGCAGATGCAGGCGTGGGCCGGCTGGCGTGGCACATATGCTGCATGTCTCTGAGGCCATATGGACATCAACATCCACAGCATGCACTCCCCCCCCCTTCTTGCTCCATCACTTCACCCCCACCACCTGCTTTCCCTTCTTCCCTCAGTCCTTTCCTCCTTCTTTGATCCCCATCACTCCTTCCTGCATCACATTTCCTCTCTTTCTTCCCGTTTCCTCTTTTCCACCTCACATCTCAGAATCCTTTCTTAACATGTCAGACATCTCCACTCGTGTCTCCTGCTGTACAGAACACACACAGAAAATACAAACAGACAGGAGGGAGAGAGATGTGAAAAGGAGAGATAAAAGCATTGCCTTTTATTTGACTCTGTGGGAGTCGCTGCTTGTTGTGTGTGTGTTCTCCTTTGAGCTGTGGGAGAAAAGAGAGAATGAGCCCACCAGGACATAAAGGCTCCAAAACGCTCCTCACAATAGCAGTTTGGATGCAGGAGAATGAGGCACGATTCACCAAAACAGAAGCAGCAAAAAAACACAATCCTCCTGGAATAAATGGAGAGAAAAGAGAAGCAGCGTTTGTACTTTGAATTTAAAAATAGCCTTTCCCAGCCTGGAAAGAGTGAAATTCCAAAAGCTTTTGAAAACAGGGTAAAAAAATAAATTGGTTTGATAAACATCAGTTTTGAACAAGACCTGTCTCATTTTTTAAATTATGCAGTGTTAGAGCTAAAATGTGATCACTTACTCAGTGTCACATGTGCAGTAGGATGGAGTATATAACCTGTCTTGCCTGGACTTACATCCATTCTATGTCCAACACACATGGTCAATATGCTGTGGCTTGATATGGCTTTAAAAACACTAAATGTGTATGAAAAATGTCAATATAAGGAACACAAGAGAGGATTCACCATGTTTACACTATGGATCTGACAACTATTGAAAGTTCTGTAGCAGACATCATTTGTACTAGTTTAGTCACTGTGTCTTATTATAGGGCTTCAGTTTAGCCCATTCTCAATCCAAAGTCAGCAGATACCACAACGTGGTCATAGATTTCTACATCAACATCCTTTTGTGGCCATATGATATGCTGTTGGATGGCACTGGATCAAAACAACAACATAATTTAAGGACCTAGATGGTCCCTATAGAGCAGGCAGAAGGGGAGGTGGATGGGTCCATCAACACTTGACTTTCACCCAGAAGGCCGCTGTTCACTTCCTGTATGAGTGTTGAGCCAATCAATTATGTTTTTTTTTTCTTAATCTAACCACATGCTTTCGTTGCACAGTGAAATAGACATAAATACAAGGTGTTTATCTGGCATTGTAACTTTATTTTGAAAAAGACTGTATGCATCTGATGAGCAGAAACTGTACATTTCCTGAATTTCAAGGAGGCTGCGTCATCAAATCCCGCTTTGGGGCTTTTCCAGTGTCAAGGAACCTTTAAACTCTTCCAAGGACAGAGTCCTTACTTCAGAGAATTTTCAAGGATGCATGTGTGTATCCTTAGCGGGTATAAAATACCCACAATTCTTTTTTTGAAGGCAGGTCTCCTTAATGAAAGCTGCCCTAGTGGAGCTCAGTGGGATTTCGATAAATATGTCATTTATTTGGATAGATATCTCCAGGAGTTTCTACCATACAAGCATGAAAATAATATTGACAGAAACTGTAAGTGCTATATGGTAGGTAACTGGACTTGCTTGCATTTCTTGAAGATGTTTCGCACAGGATACCTTGCACATAATATGTAAATGTAAAAGCCCACTGAGGAAATGGTAATATGTGACGACTTGGGATGAGAATGTGTTGTTCAGTTATGTTTTGAATTGTGTCTCTCCTTTTTTTTCTTCTGACTGTGATTGGAAACTTTAGACAATTATGTATCAATTACTACAAGGTTCATACAGACATTACAAAATGAAATTCAGGTATTTCAAGTACTTTTTTCTATTCTTAAAGCCATTTTCTTTATTTAAAATTAAACAAATAACATAAAACCAAGCTGTTCACATAAATCCATGTTCTCGAAATGAGCAGAACCCGAGTGATTATGATAGAGCACACCACATACTGTGTTTTCATGTACAGTACCAGTCAAAAGTTTAGACATACCTTCCCATTCACTTAAACAAGAGTGAGCAACCAAACTTTTGATTGGTACTGCCAAAAGATAGAAAAACTGATAACTGGTTGCTCTGTGTTGTAGAGTGTAGATCAAAAAATGTATCAGGTACTCTTGGAAAAGAAGGAGGGAACTCCAAAATACTGCAAGCAGGAAAAGAATCCAGGCACTCCAAACAAAAATGAAAATGAGCAAGGAAAGATTAGATTAAAAAGCCTTTAATATAATGGCCAACTCATTAAAAGCCAACATGTTTCGACCACTGTTGGTCTTCATCAGGGCTGGAGAAAACAGCTTGGTATTGACTGGTACTGTTTATAAAGAGCTCACACAATGTTCAGTCATCAAAACTGGTGTAAAGTCATGGAAATCCATTTCTCAAAATGTGTATGAAACCTGGAGAAGAATTACTCAGTATTGCTGGCCCATAGACAGCCACCCACTCTGAGTACAGAGGTCTAATTGAATCCCTCTCTGACAACAGGTTCAAATTATAAATTGAAATACTTTCTTTCCAATTTCAGCAGAGAGCAGTAAATGACTTGGAGGGAAGAGTGATATTAGCTCATGTTGATTGATGGTCGGAGTTGTACAAGTTACCTGCTCTCACCTCACACTATTAAGCCTCACTTCAGCAGCTCAGCTCATTTACATTACACGTGCTGTGATCTAATGTTGGATTTTTTTTTTCATCTGTCCAAACAGTCACTCTTTATGAGTTAATAAAAGTGGGCTTCCTGACGACACTGCAGTCCACAGCTCTCCATACTGGCTGTCGTAGAAATGACATCAGTGTCAGAATAAGCTCCTCATCAGCACTATCTGATCGTCTTTTAAATGGACTGATTCGGAATCATAATGTCCTGCACTGGGTGAATGTAATGGTGGACATCAGTCTTCACTCTTTCCGTCTTTTTTCTCTCCCTTTTCCCTTTTACAATCTCTGTACTGCTGTGCTGCTGGCCTCCTAAAAAAAGAGTGCCTCACAGGTTTTCCGGATCCCAGCGATGGCCTTTTATCACTGTGGGGGACATGGGGTTTGGATATACCTGTGTTTGCTGGAGAGTCCTCCCGAGTAATTTGAAATGACTTTTACCACCTTCATAGTAAGAGTGTCAGAACTGACACTCTCCAGCTAAGATACCAGGTTTCTCCCAGCTCTGAGAATCAGAGGTGCTTTATAGATGACCAAATTAACAGCAGGATGGAGGACGCTTGAGTGACCTCTGGGTCAGCTTTAGCTGGATACACAGGACAAACATCAGTAAGAGTACATATTCCAAATGAACACAAATAGAACACAAGAATACTTCACAATACAATGGTACCAAGACTGGAGTTTCTTTTGGGAGACTAATACATTATGTCACACAGGATGTAGAAAATAATGGACAAAGCCACCATGACACCTACTGGTTTGTGGACTCCCATTTTGAAGCCTTGAGTTCAGCATTTTGACCGTTGCCATCTTGGTTTTTTGGAGCCAGTAGTGACCATATTTGGACAAGAGAGTGGAGCAAACCCTGATGCTAGCTGTTAGCTTAGTCCCGAGCAACGCCTTCCAGCGCCTCCTTGGGTATCCTGAGGTGTTCCCAGGCCAGACAAATGACAAATGTAATCCCCCCAGCATGTTCTGGATCTGTCCTGGGGCCTCCTACATGTTGGATGTGCCCAAAACAGCACCTGATCAGATGCCCGAACCACATCAACTGAACCCTTTTGACGCAAAGGAGCAGCAGCTCTACTCCGAGCTCCCTCCGGATGTCCGAGCTCCTTACCCTATCTCTAAGGCTTAGCCCAGCCACCCTTCGGAGGAAACTAAGGCTGCTTGAATCCGCAGCCTCATTCTTTTAGTCATTACCCAGAGCTCATGACCATAGGCCCCCACAATCTCTGGCAGTACTGTTTTGTTCCGTCCGTATCCATTCGCTTTTAGAAAACGCACAGAAGACAGAAGGCTCCATCCATGTCCATATATGTATCTAACGAGCATAAACAAGCCTTTAGAGAGACTTCCAGTACAAAGACTTTTTAATGTGACCACATTGTTACAATTGACTTTCATCAACTCAAACTGAAAACCTGACAGCTACTGCTACGCTTTTACTCCATTAATCTGGGGTTACACCATGGTTATGTTGCCTAACCAACATTGTGGCTGTAGAAGTGGCTTTCCAATGGAGGGCACCCACCTGACACTCAAAGTGGCCATGCCCTGAAATATGTGTAACTCTAAGCCTTTCAAACTTTTAAACATGTAAGTTATACATATATATATAAGTTTTATAAGTTATATAAAAAGTGGCGAAACACAAGCTTATGAGACCCCACTCGTGAATTTTGAAGCTTAGAAAATGTTTAAGTATCATAAACGTGTTTGCCACAGAGCTTATTTTCTGCAATGATCCAAAGTGCAATAGAAAACTACCACAGAAACAGAAAAACGTCAACCCTCTTTACCAACCAACACACACAGACACACACACGCGCGCGCACAAACACTAACACACTCTTTCCCTCTTCTTTCACACTCTGGTGATAATAACATGGTTTGCCAGACCTACTGAATATTACATATTGATAGCCAAGTTGTTAGAAATCTGATGTAGCCAAGTGAAGAAGGTCCCGAGTTAGGCCTCTTAATTAACATTGCGCTTTTATGGTGTTTTGTGTTCTTAATATATGATTGGTTGAAATCACAATTAATTGACCATAGTGATGTTAAACAGTGTGACTTTGTATGCATAAATATCAATTCTCTATAGTCATAAGACAGGAACCATGACCCTGGTAAAAGTTTCAAAAACAAAGGAATTGAACATTCATTACATTTTCAGGAAGCGTCTTCTCGACGCCCAAAACTCCGCCTGTGGTGACCAATTGACAAAAAGAGTCTGACTGACTTCTATCCCCAAAACCTGTCACCTTAAAATAAAGCCAAAAAGGTTAGGTTTAATCTTTCACAATTATAAGCTTCTTATGTAAAATTCTAATCTGAAAAGTGGCTAAAGCTGTTAGATGAATTTAGTGGGGAATGGAGCAGAAATATGAAGTAGCATAAAATAGATATACTCAAAAACATAAGTGCCTCAAAATGTTACTAATGTTTACGGTAAATGCCCATAGTTACTATCCACCATGCTATGAATTATTACACCTTCATGGGCCAAATTGTTATTCTTACAATGTACAAGCTGATTTTTTGCTACAAAGAAAACGGTAATATAACAACAAAGAGCTGGAATTTAAGGAATGTTCAAACTGATTTAAAGCTACATTAAGTGCATTTCTTTTTTAAACATCTCTGCATGAACTGGGAACATCAAATGAGCTTTTTAGGCTTTGTAATTTTGTTGTATCACAAATAGTACTGGTTTGTGACATAAATCTATGAGAGATGTGTATACTGCAATGCATCTACCAGAATATATTAAGGGATAATTTAGCCACATTTTGCATTGATATTCAGTGTTGATGGTTTTTCTGGGTTTTTCACCATTAGCTCTGTCAGCACGGTTGCCGTTGTTAGTGTTGCTGGCACTGTTAGCACCATTAGCTGTTAGCTGCTGGCTCAGTCCCCTCCACGTGGAGAGCTGCATGCAGACAATCCAGCCTCTGACTCTGAATCATAGATATGCCCTCAGTGTGTCATATACAGCAGTCCTTTAAGCTTGTTGACTCTGATTCAAAGGAGCTATATGTAAGAAAGCAAATAGTCGTAAAATCCTCCTAATATGTTCCAGAGACTAAGGAATAATGTTCATATAATATACTGATCTCACCGACAACAATAGTACAGCCAGAATATTCGCATTTAAAAAACATTTTTACAGTCCGCAAATCATGTTTATGTTTTGAATTTGTGTTTTGGCCACATTTGGCCACCCACCGCCGTCTACCAGTCACACAGTCAGTAGAGTCTCAGCATCAGTTACAGTTACGACTGAGCTACCCCTGCTGAAAAAACCAGCTTAGACCAGCTTAGGGTGGTTGATGGTTTTAGATGGTTTTAGCTGGTTTAACAGGCTGGTTGATGGTTTTAGATGGTCTTAGCTGGTGGGTTTAGATGGTTTTAGCTGGTAAAACTGGCTGGTTGATGGTTTTAGATGGTCTTAGTGGGTTTAGCTGGTTGATGGTTTTAGATGGTCTTAGCTGGTTGAACAGGTTGGATGATAGTTTCAGATGGTCTTAGCTGGTAGAATAGGGTGGTTGATGGTTTTAGCTGGTTGATGGTTTTAGCTGGTCTTAGTTGGTTCAATAGGCTGGTTGATGGTTTTAGCTGGTCTTAGCTGGTTCAATAGGCTGGTTGATGGTTTTAGCTGGTTGATGGTCTAAGCTGGTTGAATAGGGTGGTTGATGGTTTTAGATGGTCTTAGCTGGTTGATGGTCTAGAAGCTGGTTGAATAGGGTGGTTGATGGTTTTAGATGGTGTTAACTGGTTGATGGTCTGAGCTGGTTGAAAAGGCTGGTTAATGGTTTAAGATGGTATAAAATGGTTGATGGAATAAGATGGTTGAACAGGCTGGCAAAGCTGGACCAGACTCGTCAACCAGCCATGTTACGCTAAGAAGGTAGGGTGCTGCTGTAAATTCATCTAAATCCTAAAAGACACTATCTACCACCCACCTGATGAATCTCACATGAATTAGGGCTGGTGGTAGTGCCTCACGACCGAAGAGTCCTGAACATCTTTTCCCCCAGGCTCAACCAGCAAAAGCAACCTCCCCTGAGCTTGCCAACAATCCCCCCTAGCTAACACTATTTCCAATAGCAATGCCTGAATACTGTAAATGTTCCTTTATTACATGTGCCACAGTCTTTCCAATTGGATTGAGTAAGTAGCTTAAGTGTTACTGCACCGACCAGACTGCTGCGATTGTCAAATGAAAACAATAGTTTGGTAGATTATCATATTGTCAACTACCAGATTGTCAATATTTGTATTTATAGTTGACCGCACATTGTAGGGACAATCTGTAATGTGACAATAAATCGATTCCATGTTCCAACACTAGAAGCAGTACTCCTGAGCTGATCCCCGCCCATTAGTGTATTTTTTCTGTGGCCAAAGTGTTAAAATATGGCAGCTGGAGCTGTGTTGCATCTACCTAGAGGTCAACTAAAATCACCTGGGAGGATGGGCTTGAGTGTGACTGGCAGACACTCCAATGCCTTCAAAGGAAAAGTCAAATTACAACTGGACACAGCAAAAATTGCAGACATTCTTGGTGAGCACCAACTTGGAGGAAATAACTTGATACATTAACCCAAAAGTCTTTGTGTTCATATATAATTCAAAAAACTTCAACCAAAAAACTTCAAAATAAAGGATGCACACCATTGTGCCATGCGCAAGCCATATCCGAAAGCTTAGGCCGATCTGACAAACAGTCAGAGAGATGCGAGCCACAGACAGACACACAGGCGCTTCTTGCTTTATAGATAGATAACCAAAACAATTTAAGCCTATAGGCCTTTTGCGCAACAGCCATTCTGACAGCAGATACTTTCACATGTGAGCCAGACTGACATATGTGTAAATTTGGAAATACAGGCCGGGCATTTTATTTATTTATTTTATTTTATTTTTTATTTTATTTATTTATTTATTTTCTATTTAACACAATAATAACACTAAAAGAGCCAGGAGAAAACCAACATTTGGGGAAATTAGCTTGTCTAATAACTTTTGCAGAGTAAGCTACACTGACATAGTACCATCAGTGCATTTTGGCACTTTTAAGGAAGAAAGCAAGTCAACTAGCTGGTTCAATGTTAAATGAGCTAGCTAGCGAATTTAAAGGTTTTGAACAAGCTAATTTCCCAAAATGTTGGTATTTGCCTTTAAGGATCAAAATGACAACAGTAGCAGTGATGCATCCTTAATTATCACTGTTTCCAGATCAACATTCCCAGATAGCAAAAGATGTTAAATCAACATTGAGTCATGGTCAAAAAGGTTGATTTTTAGTTAAGGTTTAAAAATCAATGGTTGATCAACCTTCTAAAATTTTTATGTTGAAAATATATCATTGAATCCACATTGTATGATGGTTGAGATTGTAGATTGAAATGCCAACACTGAATCAATATTGTTTTACTAATGCTGTTTCAATCATAGACTGAACTAGGTGAGACCATATAATGAGAGGGTGGGGGGGTCTCATACATTTTAATTTAAGCACCTTTTGCTGTGGACGTACCTTTTTACTATGTTAAAGTCTTCTGAAGGTTTGTGTGTAATTTATAATGACAAAGACATCTAAAAGGTGCTTTTGAACAGTGACAGCAAGGAGTGGAACAGCCCAACACTCCAAACTTTAAACCTAGTGAAATGGTACATCCCAGGTAACGTTAAACAGCCGCCAAGAAGGAGCTGGGTTTGCCGTTCCGTTTGCCAAGAAGAAGAAGCAGCCATTTTCCTCCTCCTCCCCTTTGCCCATGCTCGGCTACTGCTCAAGTAAGTTGGGAATATTACTGATTTTATTGATTCTACGAATGATAACTGCCGCTTTTGTGCTTAACGGAGTTTATTAAATTTTTTAACGTTTTGTTTTAACGTTACCTGGCACATTTCGAGCATACAGCATCAGTTTAGCCACATCAGTTTTAGCTAACAGTGCATTTTGGCTAACGATAACTTCCCAGATAGCACACATACATCTGGCCGATGTCGGCCTGAGGACGACACATCGGCCCTGAATTTATAACGTCTGACAAGCGTCGGCCGCATGGGCGGATATCTTTAAATTTAATACTCTTTTGTCCCAGCTCATCAAACGTCTCTATTACGTTGGCTTTGGGTCGGCCCAGTGCCGTAGAATGTCTGCCCACATATGGAAGTCGCCGCAGAGGCGGGATTTCACCTCCGCGATGTTTGTTCGGAACTGAGCTCACACACAGCATCTCATCGCAGTTGGTTTCAGGTAAGCTAACTGGAATAAACTGGCAGAAAATAGCTTTGTTGTTTCTTCTGTGACCGTTAAAAGAGGTTCCTGGTGAGTGGCGAGGCACGACTGGGTGTATATAGCTTAGCACATGTCCCCACCAACTAACGTTATCTTTCGTTAGCTGTTAGCTAGTTTAGCGGTTTAGCTCATGTTATGCTAACAGGCTACAACTGTGGTGTTTTCATTTTATTTTCCCTAGTTGACGTTATCTGCTCATCTGGTTATCGTGAGCACTCGTTTTGGGTTAAAGTGGAAGTGCCCGGAGCTGCCACCCGTGGTCCTGCGGCCCCCCAGCCTGACCTCCGGGGCCCTGGACGTGTGCTCAAGTGTCTGGGAGAGGAGCGGAGAGGAGCAACAGATATAGCAGGATCCAGTTCGAGGCAATACACCCCCCACAGTCGCCCTCAACATCCACAAAATGGTATGTGATAGCACTCCTCACTAATAACCACAATTTATTAATTTAGAGCATGTAAAATAAAATTATTTGAACAAATTAGATTAGTCTTGTTTTTGTGTATCTGTTGGAACCTTTGTTTTTCCTACCTCCAGACATCTTAAGAGGGAACTAAAATATGTATAGAAATGTTTTTTGTGATCAAAACTAAAGTGGACTGAGGTGGGGATTATATGTGGGCGGCCATGGCAGACTTGAAGTTAAATAATGCCTTTCAATGTGTGCAGTGATTAAGGTGCGTGGATGCTTGTTTTATACTATGTGTTAAGCACACAGATGCAAGGTCAAAGTCAGTACACCAGGCAGCTTTTGAAAGGCAAGTCTATTTCAAATTGTGCAAGTTTTACTTTCTCTCTTACTAACAATTTTCTTTTTTTTTTCTTTTCTTTTCTTTTTTTTTAAAGACCTTTCCATCGAGAAGATGACCACAATGCTCGCTGAAGTAGTAGTGGTAGTAAAGGAAATGTCAAGAGATGTGCAGTTCATCAAAAGTGAACTGGCAGATGCCAGATTTACTCCAGGTGGTCACAGGGGACCAGCGCCAGGCACAACCCTTGAGATGACTCCCAGTGACCTGCCGATCATGAATGAAGACAACTTCAATGAGGCAGAATCATCACTGAAGAATGAATCAGTTTGTCAAAGCATGGTAATTTATTTGACAAACTGAACTGCAATATACTTAACACCTTACAATCTACTGCCTGTACAGTATCATAGAAAAAAAAACATAAACATAGGAAACAACTTCATATATCACAGCCCAGTATGAGCTAAGGGTGGGACTCTCTGGGTACCTCACGATTCAATTCCTTCCTTACCTGCCTAGGGACTATGGGTGGAAATTAGCAAAGCTGCTATAACCTGGCATCTTTTCTTGTTCCTACAAGATTAATGTTTATTTGTGCATTGTCCCTGTTTTAAATAAATACATTTCTATTCTATTCTATTCTGATTGAGAGGGCCACAATTCGATGATAAAATGATTCTTGATGCAAAAATAAAAGGATTCCTGTGTGGGCAGCATCATGATGACAACCACTTCTCTCTCTCATCTCTAGATTGCTCGCTTGGCTTTGGTTGGGGGCACCTCATCAGACTCTATGATCAGACGGATGCTGTCACCTGCCTTGACCAACTCCCTGGCCTGTCATTTCAACTGGGCTGGCAAAGGAAACAAGCAGCCATTCAGTCGAACAGTGATGCAAGGCTGCATGTTTGGTATGTTTGCTCACCTGAAAATGGTTTACTGGCAGGAGGTCCGCGGGGTCTTGCAAAGTATTAAAAGTTGATAAATCAATTTTGGGGAAATTAAGACCCTTAAAGTATTAAAAAGTCTTATCACGACTTAAAGAGGTCTTAAATTTTGAAGGTATTTTTCTGAATTAGCTGTCTAAAGAGTTTGAGTCCTCAAAAACATTGTGAAAGTGCGTGAATTTATTTGTTTTATTAAAAAACAACTATTATGTGTGCCAGAGCGCACTCGGGCAAAAATTCAGAGGCACAAACGACTTTTCAAAAGACCAGAGAGCACACAAAGTACACTCTGGCGCTCTCAGGGCATATCACAAATAAAAAAAAAAAAGTAAAATAAACTTTGCCTTTGATTTATTCTCCCAGCCTATTTGAATTCTGTTGTATAATAGTGGTTTATAGTCTTTATCACAAACTAAAACTGTTAACTTAACGGTGTCACTGATGTAAACGGTTACAGCTCAAAGTGGCGGTGAGGTATTGAAATTAACGTCAAGATTCCTGTGTATTCCCTGACTGGGTTAAGTTTAGGGAGGTGGTGTTTGTAGTTAATGACTATTCGCGGATTTATGGATTTGTACAGCAGAGTGGCATATTTTCAAGTAAGAGGAAATTATAATATTAGACAAATACAAAGAAACACAAAATCCAACCTAAAGACACTACATTAATTATTACAGCTGCCAAAAATCTCAGACACTAAATCTGTCAATCATTTATTTTAATTTTATTTTTTATTAATTTATTTGACAGGGACAGTGCATGTTAATAAACAAAACTGTAAACATGCCAGAATTAGCCAAAAGGCTAGTTTTCGTCTATAGTACCTGGCCACATGTAAAGTTGGCATCCTAAAAATGAAAATAAAAGCACAATTTATCACAATCATGTTCAGTAAATATGTTTGTTCAGCACACTGATATAAATGTATTCATTTATTTATTTATATCTCATCTCTTTCAGCTGCTGCTCGACAGTTTGACCGCAAACTATCCTATCTAGACTTGAGCAATACCGTTAAAAAGTGGCTGCGTTGTGCTCCAGAGCAGGAGGGAGGCATCACAAGGACACAAAGAGAAAAATAGGGTAACCCCCCCCCCCCCCCCCCCCCATGTTCGCCCCAATGTTATTTTGTTTGTGAAACCTTTTCGTGATTTGGGGATGACAGACCTGGTAGTTTAAAGCTATAACAGACCTGGTACTGTAGTTTAAAGTTGTCATTTTGTGAAATGTTTACGTAAAGTTTGTGGAGATGACAGACCTGGTAGTTTAAAGCTATGACAGACCTGGTACTGTAGTTTAAAATTGTCATTTTGTGAAATATTTACGTAATGTTTGTGGAGATGAAAGATCTGGTAGTTTAAAGCTAATGGACCTGGTACTTTAAAGCTGTCATTTTGTGAAATGTTTACTAACTTTTGCTGTCTGTGTGAAATGTTGACAGAATGTTTGTGGGGATGACAGATCTGGTAGTTTAACATGCTGACAAAGATACCGGTAACTTCAAGCTTTTGTGAAATGTAAGAACTGACACTCTCCAGCTAAGATACCAGGTTTCTCCCAGCTCTGAGAATCAGAGGTGCTTTATAGATGACCAAATTAACAGCAGGATGGAGGACGCTTGAGTGACCTCTGGGTCAGCTTTAGCTGGATACACAGGACAAACATCAGTAAGAGTACATATTCCAAATGAACACAAATAGAACACAAGAATACTTCACAATACAATGGTACCAAGACTGGAGTTTCTTTTGGGAGACTAATACATTATGTCACACAGGATGTAGAAAATAATGGACAAAGCCACCATGACACCTACTGGTTTGTGGACTCCCATTTTGAAGCCTTGAGTTCAGCATTTTGACCGTTGCCATCTTGGTTTTTTGGAGCCAGTAGTGACCATATTTGGACAAGAGAGTGGAGCAAACCCTGATGCTAGCTGTTAGCTTAGTCCCGAGCAACGCCTTCCAGCGCCTCCTTGGGTATCCTGAGGTGTTCCCAGGCCAGACAAATGACAAATGTAATCCCCCCAGCATGTTCTGGATCTGTCCTGGGGCCTCCTACATGTTGGATGTGCCCAAAACAGCACCTGATCAGATGCCCGAACCACATCAACTGAACCCTTTTGACGCAAAGGAGCAGCAGCTCTACTCCGAGCTCCCTCCGGATGTCCGAGCTCCTTACCCTATCTCTAAGGCTTAGCCCAGCCACCCTTCGGAGGAAACTAAGGCTGCTTGAATCCGCAGCCTCATTCTTTTAGTCATTACCCAGAGCTCATGACCATAGGCCCCCACAATCTCTGGCAGTACTGTTTTGTTCCGTCCGTATCCATTCGCTTTTAGAAAACGCACAGAAGACAGAAGGCTCCATCCATGTCCATATATGTATCTAACGAGCATAAACAAGCCTTTAGAGAGACTTCCAGTACAAAGACTTTTTAATGTGACCACATTGTTACAATTGACTTTCATCAACTCAAACTTAAAACCTGACAGCTACTGCTACGCTTTTACTCCATTAATCTGGGGTTACACCATGGTTATGTTGCCTAACCAACATTGTGGCTGTAGAAGTGGCTTTCCAATGGAGGGCACCCACCTGACACTCAAAGTGGCCATGCCCTGAAATATGTGTAACTCTAAGCCTTTCAAACTTTTAAACATGTAAGTTATACATATATATATAAGTTTTATAAGTTATATAAAAAGTGGCGAAACACAAGCTTATGAGACCCCACTCGTGAATTTTGAAGCTTAGAAAATGTTTAAGTATCATAAACGTGTTTGCCACAGAGCTTATTTTCTGCAATGATCCAAAGTGCAATAGAAAACTACCACAGAAACAGAAAAACGTCAACCCTCTTTACCAACCAACACACACAGACACACACACGCGCGCGCACAAACACTAACACACTCTTTCCCTCTTCTTTCACACTCTGGTGATAATAACATGGTTTGCCAGACCTACTGAATATTACATATTGATAGCCAAGTTGTTAGAAATCTGATGTAGCCAAGTGAAGAAGGTCCCGAGTTAGGCCTCTTAATTAACATTGCGCTTTTATGGTGTTTTGTGTTCTTAATATATGATTGGTTGAAATCACAATTAATTGACCATAGTGATGTTAAACAGTGTGACTTTGTATGCATAAATATCAATTCTCTATAGTCATAAGACAGGAACCATGACCCTGGTAAAAGTTTCAAAAACAAAGGAATTGAACATTCATTACATTTTCAGGAAGCGTCTTCTCGACGCCCAAAACTCCGCCTGTGGTGACCAATTGACAAAAAGAGTCTGACTGACTTCTATCCCCAAAACCTGTCACCTTAAAATAAAGCCAAAAAGGTTAGGTTTAATCTTTCACAATTATAAGCTTCTTATGTAAAATTCTAATCTGAAAAGTGGCTAAAGCTGTTAGATGAATTTAGTGGGGAATGGAGCAGAAATATGAAGTAGCATAAAATAGATATACTCAAAAACATAAGTGCCTCAAAATGTTACTAATGTTTACGGTAAATGCCCATAGTTACTATCCACCATGCTATGAATTATTACACCTTCATGGGCCAAATTGTTATTCTTACAATGTACAAGCTGATTTTTTGCTACAAAGAAAACGGTAATATAACAACAAAGAGCTGGAATTTAAGGAATGTTCAAACTGATTTAAAGCTACATTAAGTGCATTTCTTTTTTAAACATCTCTGCATGAACTGGGAACATCAAATGAGCTTTTTAGGCTTTGTAATTTTGTTGTATCACAAATAGTACTGGTTTGTGACATAAATCTATGAGAGATGTGTATTCTGCAATGCATCTACCAGAATATATTAAGGGATAATTTAGCCACATTTTGCATTGATATTCAGTGTTGATGGTTTTTCTGGGTTTTTCACCATTAGCTCTGTCAGCACGGTTGCCGTTGTTAGTGTTGCTGGCACTGTTAGCACCATTAGCTGTTAGCTGCTGGCTCAGTCCCTTCCACGTGGAGAGCTGCATGCAGACAATCCAGCCTCTGACTCTGAATCATAGATATGCCCTCAGTGTGTCATATACAGCAGTCCTTTAAGCTTGTTGACTCTGATTCAAAGGAGCTATATGTAAGAAAGCAAATAGTCGTAAAATCCTCCTAATATGTTTCAGAGACTAAGGAATAATGTTCATATAATATACTGATCTCACCGACAACAATAGTACAGCCAGAATATTCGCATTTAAAAAACATTTTTACAGTCCGCAAATCATGTTTATGTTTTGAATTTGTGTTTTGGCCACATTTGGCCACCCACCGCCGTCTACCAGTCACACAGTCAGTAGAGTCTCAGCATCAGTTACAGTTACGACTGAGCTACCCCTGCTGAAAAAACCAGCTTAGACCAGCTTAGGGTGGTTGATGGTTTTAGATGGTTTTAGCTGGTTTAACAGGCTGGTTGATGGTTTTAGATGGTCTTAGCTGGTGGGTTTAGATGGTTTTAGCTGGTAAAACTGGCTGGTTGATGGTTTTAGATGGTCTTAGTGGGTTTAGCTGGTTGATGGTTTTAGATGGTCTTAGCTGGTTGAACAGGTTGGATGATAGTTTCAGATGGTCTTAGCTGGTAGAATAGGGTGGTTGATGGTTTTAGCTGGTTGATGGTTTTAGCTGGTCTTAGTTGGTTCAATAGGCTGGTTGATGGTTTTAGCTGGTCTTAGCTGGTTCAATAGGCTGGTTGATGGTTTTAGCTGGTTGATGGTCTAAGCTGGTTGAATAGGGTGGTTGATGGTTTTAGATGGTCTTAGCTGGTTGATGGTCTAGAAGCTGGTTGAATAGGGTGGTTGATGGTTTTAGATGGTGTTAACTGGTTGATGGTCTGAGCTGGTTGAAAAGGCTGGTTAATGGTTTAAGATGGTATAAAATGGTTGATGGAATAAGATGGTTGAACAGGCTGGCAAAGCTGGACCAGACTCGTCAACCAGCCATGTTACGCTAAGAAGGTAGGGTGCTGCTGTAAATTCATCTAAATCCTAAAAGACACTATCTACCACCCACCTGATGAATCTCACATGAATTAGGGCTGGTGGTAGTGCCTCACGACCGAAGAGTCCTGAACATCTTTTCCCCCAGGCTCAACCAGCAAAAGCAACCTCCCCTGAGCTTGCCAACAATCCCCCCTAGCTAACACTATTTCCAATAGCAATGCCTGAATACTGTAAATGTTCCTTTATTACATGTGCCACAGTCTTTCCAATTGGATTGAGTAAGTAGCTTAAGTGTTACTGCACCGACCAGACTGCTGCGATTGTCAAATGAAAACAATAGTTTGGTAGATTATCATATTGTCAACTACCAGATTGTCAATATTTGTATTTATAGTTGACCGCACATTGTAGGGACAATCTGTAATGTGACAATAAATCGATTCCATGTTCCAACACTAGAAGCAGTACTCCTGAGCTGATCCCCGCCCATTAGTGTATTTTTTCTGTGGCCAAAGTGTTAAAATATGGCAGCTGGAGCTGTGTTGCATCTACCTAGAGGTCAACTAAAATCACCTGGGAGGATGGGCTTGAGTGTGACTGGCAGACACTCCAATGCCTTCAAAGGAAAAGTCAAATTACAACTGGACACAGCAAAAATTGCAGACATTCTTGGTGAGCACCAACTTGGAGGAAATAACTTGATACATTAACCCAAAAGTCTTTGTGTTCATATATAATTCAAAAAACTTCAACCAAAAAACTTCAAAATAAAGGATGCACACCATTGTGCCATGCGCAAGCCATATCCGAAAGCTTAGGCCGATCTGACAAACAGTCAGAGAGATGCGAGCCACAGACAGACACACAGGCGCTTCTTGCTTTATAGATAGATAACCAAAACAATTTAAGCCTATAGGCCTTTTGCGCAACAGCCATTCTGACAGCAGATACTTTCACATGTGAGCCAGACTGACATATGTGTAAATTTGGAAATACAGGCCGGGCATTTTATTTATTTATTTTATTTTATTTTTTATTTTATTTATTTATTTATTTTCTATTTAACACAATAATAACACTAAAAGAGCCAGGAGAAAACCAACATTTGGGGAAATTAGCTTGTCTAATAACTTTTGCAGAGTAAGCTACACTGACATAGTACCATCAGTGCATTTTGGCACTTTTAAGGAAGAAAGCAAGTCAACTAGCTGGTTCAATGTTAAATGAGCTAGCTAGCGAATTTAAAGGTTTTGAACAAGCTAATTTCCCAAAATGTTGGTATTTGCCTTTAAGGATCAAAATGACAACAGTAGCAGTGATGCATCCTTAATTATCACTGTTTCCAGATCAACATTCCCAGATAGCAAAAGATGTTAAATCAACATTGAGTTATGGTCAAAAAGGTTGATTTTTAGTTAAGGTTTAAAAATCAATGGTTGATCAACCTTCTAAAATTTTTATGTTGAAAATATATCATTGAATCCACATTGTATGATGGTTGAGATTGTAGATTGAAATGCCAACACTGAATCAATATTGTTTTACTAATGCTGTTTCAATCATAGACTGAACTAGGTGAGACCATATAATGAGAGGGTGGGGGGGTCTCATACATTTTAATTTAAGCACCTTTTGCTGTGGACGTACCTTTTTACTATGTTAAAGTCTTCTGAAGGTTTGTGTGTAATTTATAATGACAAAGACATCTAAAAGGTGCTTTTGAACAGTGACAGCAAGGAGTGGAACAGCCCAACACTCCAAACTTTAAACCTAGTGAAATGGTACATCCCAGGTAACGTTAAACAGCCGCCAAGAAGGAGCTGGGTTTGCCGTTCCGTTTGCCAAGAAGAAGAAGCAGCCATTTTCCTCCTCCTCCCCTTTGCCCATGCTCGGCTACTGCTCAAGTAAGTTGGGAATATTACTGATTTTATTGATTCTACGAATGATAACTGCCGCTTTTGTGCTTAACGGAGTTTATTAAATTTTTTAACGTTTTGTTTTAACGTTACCTGGCACATTTCGAGCATACAGCATCAGTTTAGCCACATCAGTTTTAGCTAACAGTGCATTTTGGCTAACGATAACTTCCCAGATAGCACACATACATCTGGCCGACGTCGGCCTGAGGACGACACATCGGCCCTGAATTTATAACGTCTGACAAGCGTCGGCCGCATGGGCGGATATCTTTAAATTTAATACTCTTTTGTCCCAGCTCATCAAACGTCTCTATTACGTTGGCTTTGGGTCGGCCCAGTGCCGTAGAATGTCTGCCCACATATGGAAGTCGCCGCAGAGGCGGGATTTCACCTCCGCGATGTTTGTTCGGAACTGAGCTCACACACAGCATCTCATCGCAGTTGGTTTCAGGTAAGCTAACTGGAATAAACTGGCAGAAAATAGCTTTGTTGTTTCTTCTGTGACCGTTAAAAGAGGTTCCTGGTGAGTGGCGAGGCACGACTGGGTGTATATAGCTTAGCACATGTCCCCACCAACTAACGTTATCTTTCGTTAGCTGTTAGCTAGTTTAGCGGTTTAGCTCATGTTATGCTAACAGGCTACAACTGTGGTGTTTTCATTTTATTTTCCCTAGTTGACGTTATCTGCTCATCTGGTTATCGTGAGCACTCGTTTTGGGTTAAAGTGGAAGTGCCCGGAGCTGCCACCCGTGGTCCTGCGGCCCCCCAGCCTGACCTCCGGGGCCCTGGACGTGTGCTCAAGTGTCTGGGAGAGGAGCGGAGAGGAGCAACAGATATAGCAGGATCCAGTTCGAGGCAATACACCCCCCACAGTCGCCCTCAACATCCACAAAATGGTATGTGATAGCACTCCTCACTAATAACCACAATTTATTAATTTAGAGCATGTAAAATAAAATTATTTGAACAAATTAGATTAGTCTTGTTTTTGTGTATCTGTTGGAACCTTTGTTTTTCCTACCTCCAGACATCTTAAGAGGGAACTAAAATATGTATAGAAATGTTTTTTGTGATCAAAACTAAAGTGGGCTGAGGTGGGGATTATATGTGGGCGGCCATGGCAGACTTGAAGTTAAATAATGCCTTTCAATGTGTGCAGTGATTAAGGTGCGTGGATGCTTGTTTTATACTAGGTGTTAAGCACACAGATGCAAGGTCAAAGTCAGTACACCAGGCAGCTTTTGAAAGGCAAGTCTATTTCAAATTGTGCAAGTTTTACTTTCTCTCTTACTAACAATTTTCTTTTTTTTTTCTTTTCTTTTCTTTTTTTTTAAAGACCTTTCCATCGAGAAGATGACCACAATGCTCGCTGAAGTAGTAGTGGTAGTAAAGGAAATGTCAAGAGATGTGCAGTTCATCAAAAGTGAACTGGCAGATGCCAGATTTACTCCAGGTGGTCACAGGGGACCAGCGCCAGGCACAACCCTTGAGATGACTCCCAGTGACCTGCCGATCATGAATGAAGACAACTTCAATGAGGCAGAATCATCACTGAAGAATGAATCAGTTTGTCAAAGCATGGTAATTTATTTGACAAACTGAACTGCAATATACTTAACACCTTACAATCTACTGCCTGTACAGTATCATAGAAAAAAAAACATAAACATAGGAAACAACTTCATATATCACAGCCCAGTATGAGCTAAGGGTGGGACTCTCTGGGTACCTCACGATTCAATTCCTTCCTTACCTGCCTAGGGACTATGGGTGGAAATTAGCAAAGCTGCTATAACCTGGCATCTTTTCTTGTTCCTACAAGATTAATGTTTATTTGTGCATTGTCCCTGTTTTAAATAAATACATTTCTATTCTATTCTATTCTGATTGAGAGGGCCACAATTCGATGATAAAATGATTCTTGATGCAAAAATAAAAGGATTCCTGTGTGGGCAGCATCATGATGACAACCACTTCTCTCTCTCATCTCTAGATTGCTCGCTTGGCTTTGGTTGGGGGCACCTCATCAGACTCTATGATCAGACGGATGCTGTCACCTGCCTTGACCAACTCCCTGGCCTGTCATTTCAACTGGGCTGGCAAAGGAAACAAGCAGCCATTCAGTCGAACAGTGATGCAAGGCTGCATGTTTGGTATGTTTGCTCACCTGAAAATGGTTTACTGGCAGGAGGTCCGCGGGGTCTTGCAAAGTATTAAAAGTTGATAAATCAATTTTGGGGAAATTAAGACCCTTAAAGTATTAAAAAGTCTTATCACGACTTAAAGAGGTCTTAAATTTTGAAGGTATTTTTCTGAATTAGCTGTCTAAAGAGTTTGAGTCCTCAAAAACATTGTGAAAGTGCGTGAATTTATTTGTTTTATTAAAAAACAACTATTATGTGTGCCAGAGCGCACTCGGGCAAAAATTCAGAGGCACAAACGACTTTTCAAAAGACCAGAGAGCACACAAAGTACACTCTGGCGCTCTCAGGGCATATCACAAATAAAAAAAAAAAAGTAAAATAAACTTTGCCTTTGATTTATTCTCCCAGCCTATTTGAATTCTGTTGTATAATAGTGGTTTATAGTCTTTATCACAAACTAAAACTGTTAACTTAACGGTGTCACTGATGTAAACGGTTACAGCTCAAAGTGGCGGTGAGGTATTGAAATTAACGTCAAGATTCCTGTGTATTCCCTGACTGGGTTAAGTTTAGGGAGGTGGTGTTTGTAGTTAATGACTATTCGCGGATTTATGGATTTGTACAGCAGAGTGGCATATTTTCAAGTAAGAGGAAATTATAATATTAGACAAATACAAAGAAACACAAAATCCAACCTAAAGACACTACATTAATTATTACAGCTGCCAAAAATCTCAGACACTAAATCTGTCAATCATTTATTTTAATTTTATTTTTTATTAATTTATTTGACAGGGACAGTGCATGTTAATAAACAAAACTGTAAACATGCCAGAATTAGCCAAAAGGCTAGTTTTCGTCTATAGTACCTGGCCACATGTAAAGTTGGCATCCTAAAAATGAAAATAAAAGCACAATTTATCACAATCATGTTCAGTAAATATGTTTGTTCAGCACACTGATATAAATGTATTCATTTATTTATTTATATCTCATCTCTTTCAGCTGCTGCTCGACAGTTTGACCGCAAACTATCCTATCTAGACTTGAGCAATACCGTTAAAAAGTGGCTGCGTTGTGCTCCAGAGCAGGAGGGAGGCATCACAAGGACACAAAGAGAAAAATAGGGTAACCCCCCCCCCCCCCCCCCATGTTCGCCCCAATGTTATTTTGTTTGTGAAACCTTTTCGTGATTTGGGGATGACAGACCTGGTAGTTTAAAGCTATAACAGACCTCGTACTGTAGTTTAAAGTTGTCATTTTGTGAAATGTTTACGTAAAGTTTGTGGAGATGACAGACCTGGTAGTTTAAAGCTATGACAGACCTGGTACTGTAGTTTAAAATTGTCATTTTGTGAAATATTTACGTAATGTTTGTGGAGATGAAAGATCTGGTAGTTTAAAGCTAATGGACCTGGTACTTTAAAGCTGTCATTTTGTGAAATGTTTACTAACTTTTGCTGTCTGTGTGAAATGTTGACAGAATGTTTGTGGGGATGACAGATCTGGTAGTTTAACATGCTGACAAAGATACCGGTAACTTCAAGCTTTTGTGAAATGTTTCCAGAATGTGTTTTAGAATAAATGGGAACATTAAAAACCTGTTTTCAATCTTTTTTCTTATCTTTTTTTTTCAGTTAATTTTTCTTAATTCATTAATTAATTAATTAATTATTTTTTTAACTTGAATAATTATTAATAAATAAATAAATTAATATTCTAATGTTGAGGTGTGTTCGGATTATTTGAATTGCGGTAGCCTAATTGGTGATCAGCCTTACCAGCTTACACCATCCTGACCAGCCAAGACCAGCCTGACCAGCTAAGACCAGCCCGGCCAGCCAAGACCAGCCTGACCAGCCAAGACCAGCCTGACCAGCCAAGACCAGCCTGGCCAGCCAAGACCAGCTTGACCAGCCAAGACCAGCCTGACCAGCCAAGACCAGCCTAACCAGCTCATACCACCCTGACCAGCTAAGACCAGCTTGATCAGACCAGCCAAGACCAGCCAAGACCATCTAGACCAGCCAAGACCAGCTTGACCAGCCAAGACCAGCCTGACCAGCCAAGACCAGCCTAACCAGCTCATACCACCCTGACCAGCTAAGACCAGCTTGATCAGACCAGCCAAGACCAGCCAAGACCAGCTAGACCAGCCAAGACCAGCTGACCAAAACCTAGCTAAAACCATCAAACCAGCTAAGACCAGCTTGACCAGCCTAAGCTGGTCTAAGCTGTTTTTTTCAGCAGGGACAGCAGCACGGCAAGCAGCGTTAGCAGTGTCCCAGTACATAGCATTAGCAGCCGACTCCTCCTCAGCTGTATCCCGGCAGCAGCGTTAGCAGTGTCCCGGTACATAGCATTAGCAGCCGGCTCCTCCTCAGCTGTATCCCAGCAGCAGCGTTAGCAGTGTCCCGGTACATAGCATTAGCAGCCAGCTCCTCCTCCTCAGCTGTATCCCGGAAGCAGCGTTAGCAGTGTCCCGGTACATAGCATTAGCAGCCGACTCCTCCTCAGCTGTATCCCGGCAGCAGCGTTAGCAGTGTCCCGGTACATAGCATTAGCAGCCGGCTCCTCCTCAGCTGTATCCCAGCAGCAGCGTTAGCAGTGTCCCGGTACATAGCATTAGCAGCCAGCTCCTCCTCCTCAGCTGTATCCCGGAAGCAGCGTTAGCAGTGTCCCGGTACATAGCATTAGCAGCCGGCTCCTCCTCAGCTGTATCCCGGCAGCAGCATTAGCAGTGTCCCGGTACATAGCATTAGCAGCCGGTTCCTCCTCAGCTGTATCCCGGCAGCAGTGTTAGCAGTGTCCCGGTACATAGCATTAGCAGCCGGTTCCTCCTCAGCTGTATCCCGGCAGCAGTGTTAGCAGTGTCCCGGTACATAGCATTAGCAGCCGGTTCCTCCTCAGCTGTATCCCAGCAGCAGTGTTACCAGCAGAGAAGCCGGACTTGCTCGAACGGTCCGCTGGAAAACCGAAGATCAATGACGTGATGACGCGGCCCTGCCACGGCAGCCGCCCGTGGGCAAACAAATCAGTCTCCAGCATGCTGCTGTCCAGCAACCTCGAATCTGTAGGGGGGGGGGGGGGGGGGGGGTGGACACGACTCGCGGCAGTATTTTGAATTTGAGTGCAGTAACCGTTTTGGCCACATTCTTACATACAGCGCCTTTATGCTTTATGGCAGGTCAGGTGTCACACACAGGTCCTCAGTTGGTCCACTGGGGAGGTGGACCAACGACTGGATAAATAAATGATTGTCACTGATATCTATTTACTTTATCCTCTATTAACTTTATTTAAAGTTTTATGTCAGTGTTATTAAGAGTTGTTTCTATTGACATATTAAGTTCATTTGGAGACTTATTGCTGTTATAAATGTGACTGTTTCCTTCCTAGAAATAATATTTTAGTACATTAACAATATAGATAAACTCTTATCATATTCCATAGATAGATAAATTAATAAATAAGGTAATAAATATTTTTCAGCAATTAAAAAAATATCAGAAAGTATTAATTAATTGCTGGATCAATAAGGACTATTCATAAGAGTACTTGTATCAATACAGTCTTATTGATACTATGACAGCCCCTCTGCTTGGTGCTCTTTGACTGCAAACCTGTAGGAGTAATCAGCAGCATGGGACACACCTGGGCCTGCTGTGTTAATGCGTATGAGCCAGAGCTGCAGTCTGGATGTTTTTTTACTCATCCACTTGCTTTACTACTGACTTTAAAGATACCTCCCATCTAAATGATGGACTTTTTGTGATTATTTTGTGGTAAATGAATGACTTTATTTGTTTGGTAAACCGTGAGTCTCCTGTTTTTGTCATGGTTGTGCGGCTGGGCTGTGGCAATACCGGTTGTCACAGTCAGCCACAGTCCTCAGTCCCTCCCTCCCTTCAGCCACACTCATTTTGTCAGCTCCCTTCACTGCATGGCATTGTCCTTCTGTCCGTCTGTACAGCAGATGCTCTCAAACTCCCCTACCTGTTTCAGTCCCCTACCATCTCAGATCCAGCCGTTTCCTCCTGCCCTGCAGAAATCCCTTTCCTGCCTTTGTTTCTTTTATCTAAAGGATCCCCATTGGCTGACGCCATGGCGATCAGCTCCTCCTCATGGGGTCACACATTACACAATGATGACATACGTGATAAACACACATTACATGATACATCACACATTACATCGCACATTACATTACAAGATGCCTTTTCCATCACCTGCCTCCCATTTCCCTAATCAGCCTGGGAGTATATTTACCAGCTCATTTCCACCCACAGTTGGCCAGATTATGATATTACCCTCTGAAGCTCAGATCTACTTAGCTCTATACTACTGTGTATGCAAAAAATAAATAAATGGAAAAACCTAATTGATATTAACAATTTTACCATTGAGACTATAGGACAACATTTATAAGCCATTCACATGACAAAATTAAAAAATAGCCAAAATATAAATCATAATAAAATGGTCATTTGACTCAGTTGCGTGAGGTCATCCTATCAGCCCTGGCCAAGTGATGAGCTATATCCTTTCCTCTTTTAACTGCACCCTATTTATGTTCTTGTTATTCTGTGATGTCAACCAGTCTTTGGAAAAGCACTACATAAAAATAAACACGTCTCTTAGATATTATAGCCCTGCTATTATTTAGAAAGAAAGGACAATAATTACGTAGATATAAAATCGTATATAAAATTTTATCTGTTGTAATTAAGTAGAGATATATTTTAGGTGACATAGTCCACTCTCACTGAGGACCCTCATCATGTGAATTATCTTTATGAGGCTAATGATCAAAGTTTGTTCTATGAATGCGAAATTGGTTTGCTCTGAAACACCATTGTTGCATCACTGAATTAAAGTGTAAGGTTGTAAGGACATTAGCTCATGAGGAGGGATAATCATGTGTTCTCCTCTGTGTCACACACAAAGTCGGTCTCAAAAAGTTACAATGTCTGACAAAACAATCTGTTTATAAGCTTAATGTCATCATGACATCTCTCTTCTTGCACCCAACAACTCTGTCTGATTGTCATGTTCCGGCTTGTCCTAACAGGTAAGAACACGTCTAGAGTGCTAATAAAGTTTGGACAGGAGTCATTGCCTGGTGCCTACCATGCAATAACAGACTTTGAAAAGACTAAGAAAAGATAACAATCTGACACCCTCTCACATTTTAAAATTTTGCAAAGACTGGGGATCTTGCAAGGTCACTATTTGTAAGGGTGCACCTAGATTCCTTTTCTGATAATTTCCCATCCTGCTCCTGTTGGAAAATATTACACAAAACTCCCATTAAGAAATATAACATATTAATAATTCCTCACATGTCAGCAAAAACCTGCTTTAGAAAGAGAATATAAAAGGCTTCATATGTGAACAGTATTCATGTCAATTCAGCATCAATATAATTGACAAATTTTGGATTTTTTTGCCTCAACTTGCTACCAGCCTCAGGAAAATAAGTTCTGGTTGGTGGATCAGATACGCACTGAACTAAACACAGACTTCCTTTTACATGTTTCAAGAGAAACAAAACTTGATGACATTCTCATGCCTCCCTCCATGCTTACTGGCTACCCGATTTGCTACTTCTTGTTTGGTGCTTGCAAGAGCAAAGCTATCTCGTTGATACGTTGATATTTGGTTGAATTTAGGTTCTGACATCAGGTGCCCAAAATTCAATGTAAAGACAACATCCAATGCCAACGTCAGTTTGAAGTAGCATGCCGATACTACGCTTGCTGTTGATATTTTGTTGGTTTTAGGTTGTGCTGTTAAATAACCAAAATCCAACGTCTTCCAACTCATGCCAACGTCATCATGACACAGAACATTGACACAATGTTAATGTTCATACAACGCAAAATTCTAACATTGTTAGACATTGAAAATATCATCAACCTGATTTTCATTCCGACCAAAATTTAATGTCTGCTGGATGTGAGACTACAATTTCTTTTTGACATCAGATTGATGTCTGGTCTCAGCTGGTAGGTGACACAGACATTACCTTGGGCAATGAGGACTACCTGAGGCTGCCACTGTCTGGGCCTACCTTTGAGCAACTCGACTTTGGATGAGCTGTAAATCATAATCATAAAAGAAGAGGCATGAGGAAAAGTCAACACTGCTATAAGTTTATTAAATATACTGTATACAACAACACAACAGCATGATAATAACAATCATCCAGAATGTTTGAAATATGAAACTGCATAAATCTTGTCTGTCAAATGTAACAGTCCAATGTCATTCTGATGGCGTATCAATCAATCATTTATTTGTCACATAGAATTATACAAGGTACATCTCCAGTGAAATGTGATGCCATCAGCTCCTTTATGTGCACTGTAATTTAATCCTTTTTTTTGCATTTCCTTACACTGTTGGCTGCTGCTGCTTTATATTTGTTCATATTTCTGAATGGTTCTGGTAATCCATGGTTTCTGGTTGTGAAATAACTTAACCATCCACACATCCCGACCTGTACAAGATGGCCATGTGGTTGCTTCTCTCAAAGACGGCGACTGCAGAAACAGGGCAGCACCTCTCATTCCCAACGTAACACCAGTCTGTATTCTATGAAGCACACAAGTCCTCCACTCTGTCAGATTGGCATATAGAAAAAGAATATCTTGGTTAGATGGTGCTGTCCAGGATTTAGCCAAGTTTCAGTGAATCAAAGGATATTACAGTTCCTGATATCCCATTGGAAACTGATGTTGCATGCACCAATTTATTTTCCAACGCCTGGACAACGGGTAACAGGTTGCTTCCTTGATGTTTACTGATTTTTAGCAGCTAGTTAATATAAGTCAGCGGGAGGAAAGTTTACTCATTGTTGAGTTGATTTCCTCATCCCGATGAGTGACTCAGCCACATGCCACCACTGTCCAAAGCCAACCACAAAAAGCACCAACAACACTTGTAAAGTAGACATAAGAGCATAAATTTAACAAAAAATGTAGCAGATCTGGCAG
The DNA here is from genome assembly GCF_041903045.1 of Epinephelus lanceolatus. Lineage (NCBI taxonomy): Eukaryota > Metazoa > Chordata > Actinopteri > Perciformes > Serranidae > Epinephelus > Epinephelus lanceolatus. Next base: position 7,583,050 of record NC_135740.1, read on the forward strand.
AGGGGTGAATGAAAAACGTCTGCACCTACGTCAGTAAACGTGACATCCGGTGCCAGCTGGGATTGGTTGTTGACAATGTTCATGTCACTGAACTTCATTATTTAAATGAATCAAGGCTATAAACTTACAATAATATTAAAAATGTTTGTTTTTGTAAGAACATCTAGATGAGAAAAAGACTGACATAAAACATCTTGGACTGAGTTTTATGACCACCATATACCAAATGATTGAGATCACAGGGGTGCGCACCAACTTTGGTAAAACTCCCATGATTTTATTATGGAAATTTGTCTGCAACAGTGAAAACACTTGAAAATTCATTTGGTGTAAAGCCGGCATAAATAATTAAAGCTGATGATTTGCTTTTACTTGGTCTCGTAAGTAGGACCAAAAAAAGAGAATATTTGGCCAGTTTTCCCAGTCTGAGATGTGTGATAAATACAGGCCCTGGGCAGTGGTTGAAACAGCTGAAATATTTTGGCCAAGATGTTGGTTGAATGGAATGATATCACCATCCCTTGTGATACAATACTCTGTAGTGTATACACAAGAGTTTGTTTCTTTTACATCAGAAAAGAGCTGTGTTTTGTCAGGAATGAAACAGAACAGATCAAAGTCAATCTATAAATGAGCAGGTGAATAAAATGAAGGTAACTGGAGTTTCTCTCTTCTCATGAAGTCTTTCAAAAAGCGGCTGTCTGTCAGCGATTAACCCACACAGAAGTCACACAGAAAACAAAGTGCTACAATTTCTTCATTATTGTTGTGATCACACATGCTGGGCATTGACAATCCAGAAAGACAGAAAAAGACAGACGTTCCCTGTTTAATTGCAGCCTGTGCACAGTGTGTGACAGAGAAATTCACTTTACTTTAATTTCTAGAACCTGACTGTAGTTTAACAAGTGAAGACACAGTTGACAGTTTGCAGCGCACAGTGGATAATGTGGCGTGAGGTTTTGTGAAAATTAGTTCTTTACCTTGAAACAGCTGCAGCCCCTTCGGCAGATGATGGGACACTGATTCTTGTATTCAGTGTAAGCAGCACACACACACACACACACACACACACACGCACACACGCATTGGATGCTCTGCACCATATGTCCTCTGTGCCCTTGTGTGACCGTGGCTGCACCCCGCTGCTCTTTATGGGTGTAAAGTGGAAATAATTGGCTGGCTTGTCTGGGAGAGGTCAGCGAGATGGAGAATGAAAATGAGAGAGAGCTATCTGGGAAAGGTCAGAGAGAGGGGGAATAGAAATGAGAGAAAGTGGAATATTTAAGGCCAATGGAGTGTGGCTTCCCCCAGGAGAGAGGAGGGAGAGATGGATGGATGGACACGGAGGTGAAAAGCAACCATTCTCACACCTCCACCCTCCCTCCCTGGTTCAGCTCTGTCCCTTTATCTGTTCATCAGGGTCACGCTGTCATGTGGGGAAAAAGCAACACAACATTAGGGAGAGAAGCACACAAACACCTCTGTCCTGCTGACGTGAAGGCATTACTACACTAACGGGCAGTGGAACAAATTTTTCTATTTTATTGAATAGCATTGTTTTTGTGTTCAGACAGGGAGGTAGACCAGATAAAGTTTACACTTGAAGGGTGGATGACCCAAAATACTGAATGCCATCTATCTACTCATGCAGATAGTTTGGGGTTGTCAGAGTGACACAAATTTGGTCCTAGGAAAAATAAAGCTTGGGTTGCGAGTTTTATTTAGCGTCACTGGGCAAAAGTCCTATGACAAACTTTGAGCATTTTATATTTCAAGTGGTCCGAAAGAAAACTTATGCACCTCCTCTTGGCTCTGTTTTAGGGCTTTAGAAAATCTAGCCTGAATCGGAAGATTTTGGCCAATCACAGGTTATGTCAGACAGAGAGGGCATTCCTATTGGCAGTTCTACAAAGGCAGAACGCCCCCTTGGTGACAACCCTGATTCAATGGCAGAGAATCCTGCAGAGAAAGTTGTTACTCCAGCATTGGCAACAACTGCCTACACTGCAAAGCAACTCAAAGAAGGACATTGGACTTAACAAAAGAGAGTCTAAAAGAGAGTCTGAAATCAAATGGAAAAAAGACATGTCAGTATCTGCAAAGTTTTTCATAAATGAAGAGAAAATATTGCTAACAGTTTAGCCTTATGCTAACCAGATCCATAGTCTCATGGCTACCGCTTAATGTTTACATTCAAAGCTATGTAGCTAACATAAGCGAGAGTCTCCAGTCACTGTTTTTCCTCCACCTCACTCCCCGTTGCTATAGACCACATCATTGGGAGGAGAGTAAGCAGCAGCACTGGGGACAGACCCCCCATCATTCAATAAATTAATAACTTATTTGTCACATGGAATAATACAAGGTCCAGCTCCAGTGAAATGTGATCCCGTCAACTCCTTTCACATGTGCACAGTCCTTTTTTTGATCTTGAACAAGCACATAGTTGCTCCTCCTGAATATGGCACCAGAGCTTTGCAGCTGCCTCTGAACAGCAGTGATCCACAGCAGGAACAGGACAACACCTCACATTCCCACTATCACACCAGTCCTTATTCACCATAAAGCCTTCTTACGCCAGAGTCCTCTGCTCTGTCAGATCGGCATATAGAAAAAGAGTCACCTGGTTGAATGGTGCTGTCCAGGATTTAGCCAAGTTTCAGTTAATCAAGGGATATTACAGTTCCTGATATCCCATCAGAAATTGATGCTGTGCGGAAGTTGTCCAATTTATTTCACAATACCTGGACAATCACTAGCAGGATGCGAGTTCAATTGGTGCCATCTTCTTCATCTTGTCCTTGATGTTTATTGATGTTTACATTTGATAACCTCAACTTGGCTAGCTAGCAGAAATTGACAGAAGGAGAGTTTACAAACTTGTGAGTTCTTTTCATGAGGAAATGCAGCTTTGCATGTCACAGTGTGCACTTCTGACCTGCCATACATACATTTTTGTAGCTCACCCAGTAAATTTCCATTAACCCCACCACTGCCAGCCTATCAACTGTCCATACATCTCCCACTCCTGCCGGTCCACTACACCCACCTCATCAAGCCGACTCCACTCACATGTGGTTCATTAGTCCTTGCCACTATAAATACTCAGCTTCACAGACTCTTGCTGCCTGATTGTTCTTTGCCAAAACTTTCCAGTGTTTATCCCCACACTACTGCTGACCTTGCTTCCCCCTGACTCTCCTGCTTCGTCTGCTCCCCAGTAAATCACTCAGCCTTCTGTCCTCGACCAATAGCTCTGCTTCCTTCCTGATTTCTATTTGTTTATTCCCCATGGCTGTGTGGAGAGACTGCCAGTCAGCTCTAGGTAGTAAGTTTATCTGTTATGCTGCCTGTGACTTCCTGTGCTGTGGATTACCTTGCCATGTGGCTTCACATTCTGCACCACCGGTGGTCCCTGGACTCCTTGCTAGTTCCGACCAACATTCAGCTCCTCTCAGGTGTATTGTTTTTCTTCGTGAGTTCACCTGGTACCAAACCCTCTACTCATCTGACAATTCCTCCTGTCTGTTTGCGCACGGTACCACTGCAGACCACTGAGCTGTTCGCTGTTGGTGTGGGTCCAGGGGACCACAGCGGCTCATGTGCTCTCAGCTCTGGTGTTCCACATTGATAGTTTTGAGGTAAACTTGTGCCACAAAAGGCCCTGAACTAAGCTATTGACCTTCCCTTTTGTTTCACCTGCCATGTCATTCTGTGTTTGATAAAATGGTTCATTAAAGGTCATTACAAACTGCCCTGCCTGCCTGAGGTGCAGCTTTTGAGTCCAAAACCCGTCACATTGCAGCAGTGATGATTTGGATGTGTCACAAGTGACATGTAATGTAATACTCAACCACCATCTGTTTCTTGGTGTGTGTATATGAAGCATAACTGTATATTTATGTGCATGTAAAGTTGGCAAGGTTAGAGGCAGCACTGTTTTATGATACCTCAACTAAAGCTGAGCTAAAGGTGCACACCCTGAGCTAAAGCTGAAAATTCAGTTCTTTCTGTCTACCCTAGACGTCAACACTGAAAATGGAAAATCAACACTGTGGAGGGAATTTTGCAAAAGATCTGTTTTCAGTGACCTAAAATGTGGTTTGCATGTCAAACAGCAAAAACACCTAGAAAAACTACGATTTAAAATATACCCAGATATTTGTGGAGCAATATGAACAAAATGTCAAAGCAATCCATCCAATATATGTTGAGATGTTTTTGTCTGTAGACATGGGCGATATGGACTAAAAAATTTATCCTGATAATTTCTGGTATTTATTGCGATAACGATAAAAGTGATGATAAAAAAAATACCAATTCAGCCTCATCTTTTTGACTATAAATCTATCACCACATTCAGTCTGAGCCCTAAAATAATACTAAAGGCTACTAAACTCCAATTAAGTAGTACACCTGTACTGCAAAACTGTTGTGAGTGACACCAATCAAACAACTCTGAAATGTGATTCAGATTCAACATTTATTCAAACTTTGTGGCACAGAGGCAGTGGCAAAACAGTGCAAACAGCAAAAATAACTTAGTTTATGAAATCAATGGAACAAATTGGTGGTGTTACAGGCCTGGAATTAAGTCATTTTTAGGGCAAGGCCACTTTGGCCTTTGATAAATACAAATTTAATGGGGCATCACGGCCAAAATGTGGGGCACCAAGGCCAAAACCAATGGCGCAATAACAATATGTGCTAATTACATTGAATGTAGACAAAACAATATATGTGTTGAAAAACAATACTGAGTTTATTAAAACTGTAAACTGAACATTTGACTTTACCACAAAATGCTGTGTGATAAATGTTATTAAAATTAAATTAAAATGTGAACAATTCATAATATTCATTGTTACTGTTATGATAAAATAAAGTCTAAATGGACTAAGGAAGCTCAAAATGAAACGTTTCAACACCATACATTTGACAGGAGTATTCACCTAACATAGCCTACATATCTTTAATTATATAAGTATTTATATGTCTCTATGTATATTTTTACATAAATCCCCAATATTTTATTTGCCTTTAAAAAATTCCTCTTCCTTCATTTAATTTGACAATGTTTACTATATTATACATATTAATTCTCTACAGGATCTTGTATGTTCTTTAATGTGTGTTCAATTTATTAAAAGAAAAAAACAAAAAACGTTTTGGTGAATCCTGCAGCAAAGTGAACCCTCTTCCTCAGAGAGGATCTTTGCCTCCCAGTTTGTTCCTTGCGGCAGAGCAGAGTGATCCATCTGTCTATCAGAGGATCTTTGTCCCATGAGAGCAGGCATGCTGCTCTCTGTGTCCACATTTAAAACAACTTGCGCTGGCGATTTGACAGTCACTAGAAGCACATTATGACCCTTTGGAAAAGTTTCTGTGTGGTACCTGTGTTGTACATGAGCTAACGTTAACAGCTAAGGACTAAGAGGCTGTCTGGTGTGTGTGTGTGTGTGTGTGTGTGTGTGTGTGTGTGTGTGCGTGTGTGTGTGTGTGTCTGTCTGAGGAGTGTCAGTATGTTAACTTGTTAGCCGTAGCCTTGCTGTTTGTCATGTTAACATTATTGTCGGCAGCCCTGAATAGCTTGTAAAGCTTTAGCATAGTTAGTTAACACATTTGTTATCAGCCCATGTGTTTACTGCTACAGAGAATTAATAAATCTTTGGTTTATTTGCACAACGTCACCTCTCTGCCATCTTTTATCACGCTTGCTAACGCTAAGTTAACTTTACCAGCAGATCTGTATGAGGCACAAACTGAGGCTTGTTTAGGAACGAGCTCCTCACTGTCCGGCGCGTCCGCTCCGCCTTCCGCCTTTACACATTGTGGAGTTGGGCTGCAAGTGCGTCGCGTACATCATCAATGGGAATTTATCATTTTTATCGCGAGATGAAAAATTCATACCGTGGGGAAATTTTTTGACGGTATATCGCAGACGATAACATATCGCCCATTCCTAGTCTGTACCAAAATGATGTACTGGATAAGCTGCTGACATTGCCGTCTTTGGAGCCACACCACTAGCCTGGCTTAAAACTCTACTTGGGCCTGTGGGCATCGTTTGACCTGCAATTCAGACTGTTGCAACAGCAAAATCAACCAAAACCCGAGCCATGGCTGGGGACACAAACAGTATACCGGTTTTAGAAATGGATGTGTTCCATCAAGTTTGTTCTTGCAGCACCCTGATCACCCATAAAGTGCGCAAAAGGTTAGAAAACAGTGATAGGGTGCTTTAGAGACAGAGACAGTGTTACCTTCAGATCTGGGAATGTTTGACATACACAGTGTAATGACCCTCTGGTCTGTAGAACTGATGAACTAGCCTCGCTCTTGGTGAATGAGTTATAGCTCAAATGTGCCATTGCGTGTCTTTCAAACTGCATTTAATCCAATGTACAAATGTAACTCAGAATCTGTTTGACATGGCTTCAATTGTCATTGTCAGGATTTGCTGCCATGTATTCTTCCACTTTCAAAAAAGCGAGTATCACAGCTGGCACTTTCCTATTCCCCACTCAGCGGCATATTAGCATTAAAACAATTTGAATGGAAATTTCATGTTGCTGTGTTCAATATGAATGGATTTAATCAAGCATGCCTACAAGGCATTAACACACGCTATGAGAAACTTCCAGTGTGGATGGAGAGAGGGCGAGAGAAGCAGAAAGAGTTTCATTTATCATCATCCCACCGTGTTGACCTTGGCCATGTTGTAAAGCCATTTCAGGGAGTGAGAATGAGGAAATAAAAGCCATCAAGCAGCAGTCATTAGGGAACCAAGCCAATAAGAAGCATGTTAATGGACAGACCTACTGGTCCCCAGATGTAACGTTTGCACACAGTCACACACACAGTCTCTTTGAAAGTTCATGGATTCCAAAGGACACACAGAACATGCAGAATGCAGACAATGGCGTGCTTCATGTGGGTTTCAAAGGCAGAACATGACTGAAATGTACAGAATAAAGGAAAGGGTGCAGCAGGGACAGATGGCTTTATGTACTCAGGCCTTCAGCTTTCAGTGACCCTGAACAGCTGCCTACTATGGCTGCTGGAGCTTTCATTTATGTAATGTGCTTCTTAAGCAACACAGCACATATTAACAATCAAAGTTGAAAGACTACAGCTCTGAAGGGTTAAAATGCAGATAAAGACTTTTTATGTGTTGTTGAATGTTTCCCACTGAGTTTTAACACAGATAACTGTGCATTCCCACCAAAAGCCGTGGAGCCGTGACTCCACTCAGCAGCGGATAAACAAGACAGGAAGCTTCCATTGGTCTTGAGGAGCTGCAGCATTTATTTAAGAACAAACCACAAACTCTGCTGTACATTCACTGCTGTTAGATAGCTCACTGCTAAAACTCTCTTCTCTGCTCCTACTCCCCCCTCCTCCATTACATCCTCATTATGTCTATGATAGATGCAGACGTTGGCAAGGTAACGTTACACACACACACCAATGTAGATAACACACCAGGGCTCAACAATAAGGATTGACCGATTGCCCGGGGCAAGTGAAACTCACGGTCGGGCATGTAAAATAACAACTCACTTGCCCGATCGGACAAGTTGCTAAAAATAGTTAAAGTTAATAACTAATTGATAAAATAAATGTATTTTAAAACGTGCTCTGCTGCTCTGATGCAGCGGTCTCTCTGCCTGAAGTCACAGGCACAGCTGTGTAACAATGTCCTGCCCACAGCCCCCACTGATATTAATTTGCATGACGGACGCTTCATATAATAACATAACAATATACTATTTATGGTGTTATGTCATCGTGTCATTTCTGTCTCTACATAGTCACGCGTTAACAATTCTCCTCTGCTCTCTGTATTGCGCACGGCAGAGTTCCGCCACACACACAGGTGAGCACGCTAGAGCGGCTCGGGCCACATTTTCCTGACCAAACCTGACCCCGAGCCCCCTGCAGTTTGTCAGCTGACAAAGTTATTGAAATGGACACTGTGTAAATAACCATCAACAGACTGCTGCTATGCACAGACAAACGAGCAGCGTAGCACGGCACTCATGCTGAGCTTGTGTTGCGTTCAGGCGTTGTCACGTAAATAACAACTTCCAGCACTTAAATAGGTCATTGCACAAAACAGCAGCATGTCATGTGACTTTTTACTTTATTATATTCAATACAAGTGTATGTTCCTAAATCTTGAGACACCTCATATGTAAGCTAGACAGACATTTCACCTGCTCATTACTGTGCACACATGTACTGTATGTACTTAGTCCTAAAGAGCCCTTCTGGTGCCAGTAGATACATAGAAACATCCCAGCAGGCTGTGCTTTGCAAGCATACAAAAAAGTTTCACGCATGTGAAAATTATTTTTCATGCGTGTGCTTCACCTCCGCTGCTACAACTCCATCCTAGGGGAAACACTGCTGTGTGCGTTTTGTGCAACAGGTGGATGTGGTAGTCTACTGGTAGAGTAGGGAGAGAGCTAAGTAGCGTTGAAGTATAGTAGAGCAGGGCAGAGAGATGGAAGCAAAATATATTAAACCCAGTGTTAATACAGCAGAACTGGAGAGAGGGGTGAAAAATAAATAGAGGTGGGCATGGCTCAAGTAGGGCGCAAAATTATAGACGGAGAATGATTGACAAATGTTTCACTTTAAGCCCTGACACTGTCATTTTTGTGTAGGAATTAAGCTACAATACATGACATATGTTGTTTTAATTAATAAATACAGTGTGAATAAAGATTACATAACATAAAAATAACTGCAGTCTTTGTTATTTGATAGCCGCTTAAATTAAACAATTTTTATAGGGCAAGTAAAAACTGACTTCGGGTAAGTAGATCTGTGACCAACTTGCCCGACCGGGCAAGTGAAAAAAAAACCTTAGCATTGAACCCTGCACACTGTTCACAATGTAGATTGCACATTATATACACAGGCCTGCACTAAACACACATGAACACACGCACACACACCATGTAAATTTAACACAACATGCACTATACACTGTCTTTCTGTTTTGTTTTTGTTTATTTTTCTTGTCCAGTTTTTTTCCTCCTCTCTCTCTCTCTCTCTCTCTCTCTCTCTGTCTCTGTTTCATGCCTTACCCCACATGCGTCCTCCTCCCTCCAGAGTCCTGCTCCTCCCACCTCTCCACCACCACCAGCACCATCAATGGATAGAAAAGGGCACAAGCCCTGAACTATTCGACCAGGTACAAGCAATCGTATCGTATCGTAGGTAACGTTAGATACACGGAAGAGGAGAGCGAGTGTAACGTTACAACCAAGACAGTCAAACGCAACCCCAGAGTTTTAAAACTCAACCGGAGTCAGTGATGACTGATGAGTTTTAGAATAAGGTTACAGTGCTAACGTTAGATAGTAGCGCTAACGTTACTAGTAAGTGGAAACGCACAAGGAAGATAACGTTAATGTTTGAGAGGCTACGCTACAGTAGGCTAACGTTAGCCATTAGCAACTGTATGCTATCTTGTAATATATAACGTTATAGCCTGTTACATTAGAGGCAAACTAAAATGTGGGGGTGTTGGAGAGATGTTACGCGAGCGGTTACGTCAGTCGGAGGCCTCCACGTGGGGAAGACAGACAGGGCGCTCGGAGTTTTCTTAGAACCATATGAGAATGGTATAATTATGAGTTTGTATCTCTGGTGGAATTCACTTACATTTTAGTGTGTCATCAGCTTATGAATAGCATTTTGACCTAAACAAAGAAAAGTGTAAAATTTTCAGAAAGGTAAGTGTCGCTTTAAGTGCCATCCCAAACCAATTAGCTGGAGTGAAGTGGGTTATAAAATTATCTACCAGTGCATGTACATTGACACTGACTTACTGTCCGTGGGCAATGCTGTCGTGTTCATCACAGAAGACACTCCGTGCATATACAAGTTCTCTGCAACTACGCAGACAAATGTAAACTGATCAAACTAGACATTTAATATCATCATACAGGCATTACAACACGTTCTCATCCCAAGTCGTCACATATAACCACTTTGTCAGTCGACTTTTACGTCTGCATATTATGCACTAGGTATCGTCCTCGGTCTGCTGTTTGTGTTCCAGGATAATGCAACCAACACTGGGATGTCAACAAGAGCATGCAGTTAGGTTTACGAAAAACATCATGGTTTGGCTCTACATTCATATAAGAAGTAAACACCAGGCTCCCTCTTGAAAGTCAGCCACCCTCCCTGTAGGAACTTTCCAGCCCCTTATGTTACTTTGTCATCATCAGCGTTTCAAACTGACGTCTTCCAGCTGCATATTATACCACTGTGACAAGTGCCGTCCAGCTGCACGGTGAACTGACATTGCCCGTCTGCGTTGCATGCTGCCATGGTAGGTGCCGACCTGTAGCGTATCATAAATTTCTAACTGACGCCATACAGTTGTGCATCATGCCACTGCTAAAGGTGACTGTTGGCGTCGGTGTCTGACGCTGAAATCACTCACAAAGCAGCACTATTTGATGACTTTAGAATGAGAACAGTCTGGATTATGGGGATAAAAAAGAGATGAAAATGTATTGCCATAAAAAGGCACAAGTGATCCAGGTCCAGCCACTAAGATGGTTTGAAAAATATAAAAGGCCTTTATTTTAATAGGCTAGAATAATTAAAAATACACCAATGCATACCAGCTTGCGTCTTCTTCAGGGCATCAACTTATAGGGGTGGTTCAGGTTTCTTGAAGTGGGGCTGTAGGAGATACTTTCCCCACTCACTACTGCTAGCTGTGGAGTGATTAAGGTTACTGTGGCATAGGGTTAGCAGGAAAATGCATTTTAGCCATTTCAAAAAGGCCTACCTAAAAAATCAATGCCAGTCTAAGAGGATGCTATATGTAGAATAACTTCATAGCTTTATCTTGCTTCCAGACAGCCCTCTCCTTTAGCGCTACATTTTGTCAGCTGTATAACTTCCATATTCCTACGCATAAATACCCAACACTGGCGTGCACCTTTCTTTTTTTTTTTTATGAAAACTTATGGTAGTTCCTGCCGGAGAGAGGGAAGTTTGTCCTGCAGCATTCCACCGTATACCCTACACCTTAAAGCTACACTAGGTCACTTTTTTAAAAACTATTTTTTTTGTCAAATTTGCAGAAACTGTCACTGTATCCGGACATACTGTACATGAGACATATTAGTCACTGTGACAAAACATCATGTCTGATATCAGGCAACCAAACACTTTCAACAAACGACAGAACGTAAGAAGTCAGGTTCACCTGTAAAACACAACTAGAAAACACACAAGTAGACCATTTTTATTTTACGGTGACAGCTGTCAGTGAGTCAGCAGCACCAGGAGGACTGACTGACCCTGCTGCTGGTCACATCAGAGAGAAGGTTTTTAAAGTGATAAAAACAGCTTCCCTCTCACAAACTGAATGCTCGCACTCAGTTCAGTACATTCAGTACATAATTTACAATGCAGCTGGCCTGTACATAGGAAACACCACATTCTTAAGCTAAGTATGTCTTGTATATTTTCATGAACCCAGTGGTGCAGCGCAGATCACAGTCAAGTGTGCCCTGCCCAGTATACTGTTGCTGTGTCAAATGCTCTTTGCCTAATTTGGAGGCCAGGCTCGCCTGGTGCTCCTGCAGTGCACTTATATACATTATTATGTATTACAGGAGGATGTCTTAGAGGCTGGGACAATCAAGTTCAATCATATTCACTACTTTATTCCTTTTAGATATAGGGCCGTCCCCGTCATGACACTGACAGTTTGAATCCTGTTCTCCTCAAAGGCTGTTGTCTGGGATGTGTTGAGTTTCAAATATGGTATCTCAACTATACTGCCAAGATCAGATAGTGACTTTATTTAGTTGAATTCACTTTTCTGAACATGATGAAGATCCTAACGTCCTTAAGTTTTTTGTGCCTGATAGTAAGTGAATTTTATTTATTATTAATATTAATGACTTTTCTAAATAGAAGTGATTGTTCAAAGTCTAATTCAGTAAGATATCAAGATAGGAGATATGTTTTACATGCAAACCTTTGCCTCTTTAATCTTCATTTTGCAACATAAACATCACCCTGCTGATTCACAAATACATTTTTAAAATAACACTGTTCTGTTCCTGAAAACACCACTATAAAATCACATCAAGTTTCTCATTACAGCCCCACATCTGCCTGAATTATATTCAAAATTTAGAGCTCTGAATATTAATTTGGCTAGACTTGTTAAAAGAAGATGACCTGTTCAGCCGTTGCCCCGGTTACCTGGTGTTCTGGATTATTTGGAGAGGACTTGCAAGAATAGATGATCCTGAGAGAGTTGTTGGTGGTGAGAGAAGTTTTAATTGGTCTAAGATTTTTTTAATGGAGCTGTGTGATTTCAATGCGTCTTACTCCAACAGGCCTGTTGATCTGCAGTAGAAACTGTGTGGAGTAATTAATCAAATATGAAGTTTACTAAACACTAGGGCTGTAGTCAACTAAAGAAAATCTTGGTCGACTAAAGTCGCACATAATCTTAAACTAATCGTTTAGTCGTGGGGAGATAAAAAAAATCTGCAGGTTACTTTTACTTCTGCGATGGTGTGTCTGTGTCACTCTGCAGTTAGACTTCCAAAACACTAGTCGGCGGTGGAGGACTGTTAAGTGCTGTAAAGTTTAGTTCAAATCAAACTTTATTTATATAATTGCTAACATGCTAACGTTATTAGCACAAGTCTATGGCATTTTACATTGTATAAATTAGCCTAGCATCTAGCGATCTTTTCCTCTTCTCATATAAAACCAGGGACAACAGCAGCATCTAACAAAGGTAACGGCACATAATTTGGCTCCATTACAACTCACAAGGTTCACCCACAAAACAACTGTCTTATACTAAATATGTTTTCCAAGCAAATACAACATGCTAATGTTATTAGCGCCAGCCTATGGCATTTTATATTGTATACATTAGCCTTGCGACAAGCGGAGATTTCCTCTGCTCATATGAAGCCAGGATAAATCCTGAAGTATAAATCCCTGAAGGATAAATCACACACAAGACTTAAAATGCTATTTTAGTGGAGGCTTTACTGTCTTCACAATTTATTGTTTCTTATCTGTGAAATACAAGTAAATACAAGCTTCTTTTCCACTGAGGGAAATGCTGTCAGCTTACAGAAACAGACAGGAGGTCTGCGTCACCAAGACGCTGAGCTTGAGGGTGGATGAGTCCAACTTTCTGTCAACGACGGGGTTGTGTTTTGAAAACACCCCCATTTTCACAGGTAACTTAGCCTGTCCCTCCCCGCCGCAGGAAAAAACGGATTAATGGATTAATGGATTAATCCTGGAAAGCTGTTGATGCTTATGAAAGTAACACAGCGATTATTCGACTAATGAGAATTTGGTCGGACCCGAGCATAGCGACCAAATAATCAACTAGTCAACCAGGAGACTACAGCCCTACTAAACACATAACATCAAACTACGTGTCAACCCTTACGCATTATTGCAACCATGGTTTTGTGTTTGCATAGATTCTTCCCAATAAAACAGAAACCCAAAGGTTGTTCTCAGGACACCTATAAACCTTTTTGCACATACGGTATACTCTGCCACACATAGGGAAGGTTCTGAGGGACCAAACACAAAAAAGAAACAATTCTGCAACACCAGATCATGTTGGAACATCTAACTCTAAAATTCATAGTATTCTACCTTTAAATGGAGCTCTTCTGCATGTTGTTGAATTGTAACTGTAGTATTTTTCAACCTGGACGCTATTCTCCCATTGTTTTTAAGTGCCTCATGGGAACAACAATTTTTGTAACTGGTCCAGTATTGAGCAGGAGGGCTGCAGCAATCAGCCACGAAAACAGGCTGCGATATAGCCACTGGAAGAATATACACCTTCAGTGTATATCCATAATAAGTGCTTGTTTTGCCAATGACAGGCTCTTATTCTAAGTTTCTGACACATAATATGAAAAGGATCCCTACAGAGACAGCCCTGAAATCCCCATTGCAAAACATACGTTGTTTAAAGACAACAGAATCAAAATAAAACCGACAGAAAAAAATCTTGGTTTGTCTTTCCACTGTTCCAACAACCAGCAACTATGGTTTAGTTCAAATCAACTTTTAATTTACCCAGTCAGGTGTGAAAATATTAGGAGAGGAGTAAGTGGGATGTTGCACATCAGAGAAGCAGCAGGGGAAACAGTGTGTAGCCAGCATATATCATTATCATGATGATTATTAAGATCAAAACTATGACAGCACTCTAAAAGACCAACACATTCTCACTCTAACCTCATCGCATATCCATGCTTGGTCATTGACTTTCCATATCAACATGCGAGGTACCCAGGGTATGTTTTAAAATAACCTCACACAATGCATTAAAACCTAAACTTATCTCAAGGAGACTAATGCCTGGTTCACACTATACAACATTTCTGTCCATTCTGACAGTCACTATGTCACATTACCCAATTGTGGAGTCGTAAAATCGTGCCATGACTTGGTCGACAGACATGACAGACTACACGATGGTCCACACCAATTATCCCCCGTCTTCTTTCATGACGTGTGTGATGTCATCGGGTTATTCTTGTCCTATTTTTATTACTTTTACAATTATTTTTGTCACTGTGTCTGTTCATGTGCCAGCTGAAATGTTGTAGTAACGTAAAAAAAAGTGCCACCAGGTGACAGGAACTACATTTGAAAGTACTGTACGCAAATATGCAAGTCACTGAATCCTCCACAACAAGGTCCTGTAAATGTTTCACAATAAAAAACTTGAAATGAAGGAATTCTCTCAACCGAAGTTATAAGGGGCTTTTAATTTTACACACATACAGGAAGTGTTGAGTTTGAAAAGATGGCGCGATGCATTAACTTTATTAAGGCAAACGGGAGCAGATAAAAAGTAAAAATATAAAAATACTGAGGGATTAATAAATAACGGCCTGTTTACAGTGTAATCTGTTTCAAATGAAGCTGGGAGCCTCTGCAGTTGTGGTCAGTAAAAGCCCCGCAACTGTTTTTTAATTTTCTTACTTTATGTCCGGCTCCATTATGAAGAAATAACATTGTTTGCTAGCTTGATGCTAATGGCTGTACTCACCAGGTTGACAAAGTGCTTCTGCTGTTTCACACCATCACTTTTCCCTTTTTACTCTGTGTGGTAACATCCCTGAAGGAAATATCAAAAAGGCTGGGGTGCTGTTGTCATACAGTTGTCCACGGCAGCAGAATGCTCTCACTCGTTGTTCACAATCCATGCCGACACGGTACATCGCTGCATCGGGCTATAATCAGGCTGATAATGTGTAGTGTGAGCCAGGCATAAAAGAACTACTTGGTAGATTTTTGTTGAAACTTTAAATCAGAAATGTTATTTAATCATGGAAATGTTTGTTGGAAAATTCAACCAAGACAATGTGGGACACATGGCCATTAAAATTGAAGGTTCAATATGGAGCAGAGAGAACAAAAATCAATTTGCCAATCTATTAGCAATCTATTAACAGTATATCTTTGACATTTTTTCACACTACACCTCCAGCTTTGATTTTATTGCTAACTAAATACAACACACGATTGTCACACACATGCACAAGGAGGTGGAGGAGACAGCGACAACATTCTGAGTTTTACAAGCAGCGTCTATATTCCTAAAATCTGCAGAAAATCTGTGGGCGCAGTTCTGTATGGGCCTGGTTATTATGTTGCGGATACATTACTTTACTTTTCAACAACACTGTGATTTAAGTGTGGTTATGTTTAGGCACAAAAACTACCTTGTTATGGTTAGGAAAAGATCATGTTTTGGCTTAAATTGCTTCCTTTTTGCGGCACTGACCCGGCAGAAAATGCAACAATGGCTCGATAAAAGAGTAATTGTTTTTCATGGCACTATCCCTGGTGGAAAAACAGCAACGGGTCACTAAAAACTATTGCTTTTGTTGTTTGATGGTCTCAAAAAGTGTTCTGCAGCTTGGTTCGACAGCCCATTGGTTCGACATCGCATTAGTCCGACTGTCCGCGGTGCTGAACAGCTCGCAGCGGGCGTATGGTGCGCCGCGACCGGCTTGAGGCGGAGCAGGCTCACGGCTTATGTGTTTGTCACTTTCTTTTTCATTTTAACCCACACCATGATCTTTTCCTGACCCTAACCAAGTGGTTTTTGTGCCTAAACCTAACCAGACCTTAACCACAGGGCATCATGACGATTTCGGAACGGACTTAGGAACAATGAGTTTAATATGGTCGGAACAATGGGATGTCGAACCAATGGGCTGTCGAACTAATGGGCAGTTCCCGGCATCTCGCCCAGGTGACACACAATCCATCATCCCCTCCAACACCCAGTGGCAAAGTCACCTCATATACTACATTGCTTTAGAATCTTTTATATAGTACGTACAAAACGTACAAATGCAAAGTATCCGTAGTTTGCAGACATGTATGATGCCAAAATTTTCTTCTGGTGACTGAGCTCTCTGAACACATCCAAGAGGGAAGGAGTAATGGAGGGCTGAGAAGCATCCCACATATGAAAGCAAATGAAAGAAGAAGAGGAAGACCATGACGCTGCCGTGCATATATCCTCTTTTTTTGTTAATACAGTTTTACTAATTTTCTCATTTAACAGTACACAGCAAAGTGTAGAGATAAAAATGAATAGCGAGGGGCGAGGACATAACAACAATGATAAGAAATAAAAAACTGGAAGTAAGTTAATTAAAAAAACTGATCATGATAATGATAATAGAAAAATAAAAACAAAAACAATCAAGTTGGACAAACCCATACATTTCAAAGATACACCTTAATGTACAATCCAGCAGGTCAAAAAGCAAACCAAAAATCAACAGACAGCTTTTTTTTTTTCCTTTTTGTTTTTGAACAAAACAATTAAAGTTAGAGCTGAATGTTAGAAGTCTATGGATATGGGCAATGGCATGGGACCAGCTGGACAGTGTCAAATATCATAAACATTACAAACCAGACTCTATTCAGAACAATGCTTGGTTTGACCAGCTTATAAGAACTGTCTTCTTTGCAGCTGTAAAAGCAGCAAGGATTATTTGTTTCACTACAGATGGCAATGTGATGTGCATATATCCTGCACTGACAGCCCTCTCTAGAGGCTCTTGGAAGAAGACAGCCCCTGGTGGTATGGTCCCTAACACCACCAGGTGGACCCCAGCCTTATGCCACATACGCCTTCATAATTGCATTAGCGCTATAAGCACCATGAAAAACGGAAACACATTCATGTAGTGAAATGGACATAGATGAGGCCCTCATCATTGGAAAGGTTGTGAAAGAAAAATCTTCAGTGCTGCACATGGGGTACACCAAACGGTTACAGCCCTAAAGGATGTATTGCTGATTAATTCAATGAATAAATCCTGGATTCTTTTTGCTGCTAGGATGGAATCTTCTTCCTTTGTAGAGCTTGGTAAAGGATCCACCAGAAATACTATGTGGTTGACTACATTTATGTACCAAAACATAAATATAATAAATGTAATGAAACAAATATTATTCTTTAAAACAATACACAAGCATATGGGATAATTCACATACTAACCAGTGACTTCCAATGGACATTGTCAACATTTACAAAGGAAACAATGGCCTGGTAATTGTCAGAGTTCACCGAGAATATAAATATTTGTTATATTGGCAGTGTGAAGCATCATGCAAGATGTTTACATTTTTCCATATGAAATGCTGCCAATGTTCCAATTTATTGTGCAGAGTAACAAATAACTGTTTCAATCAGTTCTTACTTCCATTTATATGTAAGACATTCAGTATATCGACAGACAGACACACACACACACACACAAAATAGCATCTCCACACCACAGTCCACGCACTCAGATTACCCTGGCCAAACAGAGCCACACCTGCTGTGTAGTGGTTCAGAATGTAAATGCATTCCCCATCTCTCGCTGATTTGCAGCAAGTTGAAACAGGCCTTCAATTATCTAGATCAGGGAATTGGCAGGAAACATAATTTAAATTCATTTTACTATGTAAATTAAAAAGACATTGGATATATTGTTTTTTTATATAAAGTATATGTAATCAACACTACAGTTAATCCCATAACCTCAACAGGATTGTTGCAGTTTGGGCTTATATCACCAAAAGTATTTGTGTATTTCTATAATAGAACCAGTTTACTATTTAAATGTTTAAACCAACAAACACAAAGTAATAGGGATGCACCGAATATTCGGTAACCGAATATATTAGGCCGAATATTGCAAAAAAACACACAAGTTAAAAGCAAGGCCGAATAATAGTGGCGTGTTTTGATAACGCAATCAAACGGCGTGCCGTGACGGGCGGAATAAAATGTCGGCAGTGTGGTGATCCGTCCGTCACGGCACTCGCATTTGCGACTAAAAATAGTTTTGAGCGAGCAAAATAGGCTTAAATCATTCAGCACGTTGTGCGAGCAGCCTACAGATTTCAACCAGCAGCAGAAACAAAAGGCGAATCCCACCGATTGTGGGTTGAACGGGGGTCACAGACACAGACAGTAATGTATTCCTGTCAAATACGGCGGCCATTGGCTTAACGTTACTGGCGACAGAGAAGTCGGTTCCAATAATATCCTCTTCTTGGCGTCATGACTGCCCAGAAGTACCTGAACAGCCGAGCCAGCCGAACACAGGTATGTGGCGTGTCAGAGGAGTAACGAGCCGTTCACATTACTCTTTCTGGCAGTAACGGCCCACAAACCTCACCGCACTTTAGGGACTGTTCGTTACTTATGAAGGGACTTGTCAGGGGAGGAGGGTGGCTGGTTGATTTTTATTTTATTTATTTATTTTATTTTGATCCCCCCTATGTTCATCACTGATTGATGCTGTTTTTGAAGTATGAATAAGTCAATAAGTAATTTATTCCATTGAAATATCATTGATGTTTTATAGAAAAGTGATTTATCTTTTTATAAATGACAAAAGGCACATCTGCCTCATTTTCGCTGTGGTATCGTGATACTACTCAGAACCATGATATTTTCATTGGTATCGTACCGTGGGTCCCAATTTTGGTACCGTGACAACACTAATCTGGAGGGGGTTCATCTGCAAAAACTAATGAAAAACTAAACAATGATATTCGGTATTCGGTACTCGGTATTCGGCCAAGTGTTTAATAATATTCGGCTTCGGCTTCGGCCACAAATTTTCATTTCAGTGTGTCCCTACAAAGTAACATAGAATCCAACAAAATGGTAACTCCATGTAACTGTTTTAATGCAGGCTGTTGTCATGCACCCTTCATATGTTTACCCATGAAAAGTAATTCACCAAAATTCATACATATTCAATGTAATGATGAGCCAGTAATTTCTTGTATAACCCACATATTTTGAAAGGCTGAGATCATATGACCAATGTGCTTACAGGAAGTAGGAAATGGATCTGAGCAACCTGGTCAGGAGGCTAGTTTGAGGGGGGGGTAGATGGGTCACAAAACACGGGGCTTTCCCCAGGAGACTGGTGCTCAGAATCCTGTGAGTCATTTTAAGGTATGTCCTCACCATGTTTGCCTAACCCTAAAGACGCTCAATCGTGTTCTTTTCCTAAACCTAACCACAGTAACTTTACTTGCCTAAACCCAACCTCCATAACTTTACATCAAACTTACCTTGCCGAAATATAACCCCCGTACCTTTTACATTAACTGTGTAACTTTACGTTAAGGATGTAACCTCATTTGTGGGGCGCTAATTCATAGGATATCATACGAACTGTTGTGTGAGGATATGTTGTTCAATGATATGTCACTCCTTGAGCTCATATAATAACCATGAGATGATCTAACTCTGTCTTGTACAGTTGATTTCTCATTGGCACTACAGCTTTTACAGGGTAAAATACACATTATACCTCATCTGTTAGCCACTGGTGAGGTCGAAGTGTGCGCAGCTCACTGTGGTGAATAACAACACTGTTTGCTTTGGTCTGGGAGGGAAGCACAGAAATCATAACCTCTGTGTCTCTTTTTCCATAAGGAGGTGAGCTACAGGTCATAGGTGTAACCCTAACACAATACATACTGTATATTTAAACATTAATAATTTATTATCTTACAATTTATTTTTTTCTCTTTTAATAGAAATATTACTCCTGGTGTTTCTTTTTCCATGTAACAGACTTGGGATGCTATTAGAAGGCTATCAGTTAATAGTTTAAATTGCTGATTAATTTTTGTTTGGCATATCAGAAGAGGTGTAAATGTAAGTGCTCCATACTACTTGACTCAGTTTCTGCTCTGCAGTGGAAACCATAACTGTTGTGGAATTTGGAGTTTGGCATATGTCCATCGCATTGATTATTGTCTTCTATAGGGTAGGTTTCCAACATTGGTAAAAATTGCATCATCTCTTTTCAGTGTGCCAAACTTTGCTATGTATTTATTGCACTCATTTTGAATTTAAGGCCCTAGACATTAGGACCAGTGCAAGGGCACCGAAATGCTATAAGTTATACAATGGCAGCATTGACAACAGCATCTACTTTTAATTGGGGAGGTTGTTGCTTCATATACAGATTTGCATGTTTTTGGACAAATGAATAATAAGCCCCCTTTCTTGATGCTGCAGGCTCTTTGATTCCACGGTGATTCCTTTGCTTTTTCAGAGATGGCTGTACATTCTCCAGCATGTGCTCCCAAAATATTGTCACGGTCCCCTTGCAGGGATAACTTTGGCTCTTGGGAAAACATATCACTGTGTGTTCCAAGGTCACTGACAAATCAACCAATTGAAAGTGTGGGTACAAAGATAACATATCTTAAAGTAGCCTCATTTAATGGGCCTCCTTTTGTACCTCTGTTCTGGTTTTATCCTGTTTGCTTTCTTCTTTCAATACAGCATGTTCCAACATTTTGTACAAGACTCACAATTTTTCTGCAGACAGTAAAAATGTACACTGTTAAGTCAAACAATACCTACACCACCACAGACCTTGCACCATACCTTCTTGGTAGATCTTTTGAAGGGGAATGGCTTGTGGATTTCAGTTATGTATCTCCCCCGCTTTCTCTACTGTGTTCCTTCCATTTTTCTTTGTTCACTCTGAATGTCTGCAAAAAGAAACTGCTTTACAGAGCATTTCAAGACCAAGAAGGGAGACAGATTCCACATTTCTCATGTTATTAAGCTAAATCAGAGTTAAACTAAAGAGACTGTAGAATTAATAGTGCGACTGAACCCACTTGGCAGATTTTTGCCAAATGGCACAGACATCCAAAGACAATTTGATTTGCCCATATATTTATTTGTGGTGAATGATTTCTTAATACACTAAGAAACTGTATCCACATGCCCAAATTATGCAGATTGTTAAGGTCTGTCAATACTGCCCATTTCTTGACCCTTGACCTGTACAGGTCCTCAATGGAGGGAAGATCAGTACCAAGAATCCTCTCTGCACACCTGATTGTCCTTTTCAGTCTGTTCCTGTCCAGTTTGGTGGCAGATCCAAACCAGACAGTGATGGATGTGCAGAGAGCAGACTGGATTATGGCTGTGTAGAACATGATCAGCAGTTCCTGAGGCAGGTTGAGCTTCTTGAGCTGTCGCAGGAAGTACAGCCTCTGCTGGGCCTTTTTCCAGACAGTGTCTATGTGGGAGGTCCACTTCAGGTCCCGAGAGATTGTCGTACCGAGAAACCTTAAGGTGTCCACAGTAGACACTGTGCTGTTGAGGATGGTGAGGTGGGGCAGTGTCGGGGGGCTTCTCCTGAAGTCCACTGTCATCTCCACAGTCTTGAGTACGGTTGGGTACCGAAACTTGGTACTTTTTGTACTTGGTACCGATTCACGTCGGTACTACCGAGTACCGATTCACTTAAAATGAATCGGTGCCAAATTTCGGTACCTGAGGTGGAGGCGGAGCGAGAGCGCATGACTCGCACCTCAGACTCAGCAACAGTGGTGACAAAAAAAATGGGCAGACAAAAGTTAACATGCAGCACTGTTCCTAAATGTCCTCAATAAAATGTTGAAACTGAGAAGTTTAGACTATGAGCCTGAACGACGCATAGTGCGTCCAAATTCACACCCGTTCTTCTCTGTGGATTTTCTCCGCGACTGTGCATCATAGCGAGAAGTCACGCATATCATGTGAAACGGCAGAACTGTAGCTTTCCGACAAGGCCAAGCACTTGTCGGTAGTCCAATGTTTTCACAGTGAAAAAAATTGATAAAGTTACAATAAAATGATGTATAACAGAGCTTTCATACAGCTTTGCACACACATTACTGTTGGATGGATTACTTGCGAATGCAGGGTCGCACAGAAATGCTATGCATATCACATGAAAGCGCAGGACTAGAGCTTTCCAGTGATACCACACACATCATTGCGCTGTCATCCCATCATGCTATAAATCCAGATTAATTGTCTACAAAATAAAAACCTGACGAATTTCTTTACAATCCATTATACAGATCTTGTTATCAGTCACTTCATATAGTGAGGAATATCATATCTTACCACGTCTTAGGCTTGCGTGTGTTTCTCCCTGTCTATCCACATTTGTAGTCCGGCTTTCAAGATGCAAATATCTCCATATTGTCTAGTTGACACTCCATCAAACTTTGTATGACAAGACAAGCGCACTTCACCTTTGTGCACCCAGACAACTGCAGCCTAATTATGCATGCCTGACAGGGCTGTAGTCGCCATATACATTGAGGGGGACATGTGCCCCCCCACCAATGCCCAAAATGTCTCCCCAATATAACTGAAACTGAAAAACAAATATTATCTTGGAGGACATCATTGCACTTGGTTGACTATTTTTCTATGATCTTAGATGCAAATATTGCATGTTTCTTTCAGATAAAACACATTTTTGACTTGTGAATGAGTCAGTGGAATTTCTTGCAATAATGAAAAAATACTGGCAATCATGTCCGCCTGGCACAAACCACATGTTTTGGACAGCTGTGAAGTGACAGAATGTCCCAGCATCATGGTTCTTATATTGCCAGATTCCAGAGAGGCTCCCCTCTTCATATATGGCAGAATATGTCAACTTCCAACTTGCTATGCTGAGATACATGTAAAAATGTAAGAATTTAAGCACAGAGATTTGTTTTTTTCATTGATATAAAAATTAATATAAAATACAGGCACATAGAAGGACATGTAATGATGGCAAATCTGGTTAGCCCAGATTGTCCTGAAAAAACCAAGATATAGCATGTGTATGTAGCCTTTATAATGACTGTGATATGAGCTTAAAAGTAAAGGCAGTAAAAATACCCCAAAAAGGCCTAGGGCCCATAGGGTTAAAAAGTACTGAGATAAGGTACCGTTTGGTACCGGTACCGAATTCCAGATACCGGTACCGGTACCGTATCGGTTCAATTATGAACGGTACCCAACCCTAGTCTTGAGCAGGTTCAGCTCCAGGTGGTTCTGACCGCACCAGAGGACCAGCTTCTCCACCTCCTGTCTGTATGCAGACTCATCACAGTCCTGTATTAGACCTATGACCGTGGTGTCGTCCGCAAAAATAATATAATATGCCTAACAGATTGAGATTTATGTTTGATTTCTATTACATTATTTTATCAATTTAAATATGGTGATTTCATATTATTTCCCATGACTGAATTCACACTTTTAAGACTAGACTGAAGACTTTCCTTATTGATAAAGCTTATAGTTAGGGCTGGCTCAGGCTTGTTTTGGACCAGCCCCTAGTTAGGCTGACATAGGCCTAGTCTGCCGGGGGATCTCCTATAATACACTTCCTATAATACACCGAGCACTTTCTCTCATTCTCTCTCTCTCCTTTGCTAACATTCATGTCCTGTTTCTGCATCTCGCTGCATCTGCTCGTCTGTCCGTCCTGGAAGAGGGATCCCTCCTCAGTTGCTCTTCCTGAGTTTTCTACCATTTTATTTTCCCCGTTAAAGGGTGTTTTGGGGGAGGTTTTCCTTATCCGCTGTGAGGGTCCAAAGGACAGAGGGATGTTGTATGCTGTAAAGCCCTCTGAGGCAAATTGTGATATGTGATATTGGGCTCTATAAATTAAAACTGATTGATTGATTGATTGATTGATTGATTGAATTAAGGTACAGGGTTTCTGTAAGATGTACTGTAGTCAAATAAAAATGGGTTATTCATTAAAATCTTCTCATCTCACTTCAAATTCATCAACTGATAGTGACAATGTGTTTGGAAGTTAAGCTTTCTCATTAATTGAGCCTTTGGCACTGTTGTTAGTATGCTGTGTACAAAGTGTAGCCTAAATTTCTTTTTTGATTCCAAATATCTATGTGTCTAGAGCCGTTCTCAGCTAAGTGTACTTTCTACCTGCCAAACTGTGTAACAGGCCAAGTGAAGCACAGGTACCATGTGCACCAGGTTTGGAGGCAGTTTGGTGAGATATCGCCCAAAATTTGGTTTAAAACATTAAAAACTAACATTATTATCAGAATGTAATGAAGGAGCAGTTTCGATGTCATGTCAATGACATCTATATATGTTGTAATTGAAATATCTACTGAAATTAGCATGCTAACCAGCTAGCACCAGATGTCGTGTACCTCAAGAGGCAATATTGAGCCACTGTAGAACCCAGTCTGCCCTCAGTTTATCATGAGAGGATCAATAAGTAGAGCTGTAGCCCTCGGTTAGTGGCACAGTTAACACTATGTTTACTGGCAAAGAAAAGTACTGATATCTGCTAAGAAGAAGCAAAACAAGAGTTAACAGTGCCTTGATTTTCCACTGCTGAAGACAGCTCTTAGCGAGCAAAGAATTGTGTGATGCTGAACTTGCAACAGTTCTTTTAGACTGGTAAGTAACATCTAACGTTGGCTATATAGCGAAATATATCCTTAGTGTAACAAATGACAACATGAACTATACCAAACAAATAAAATTCCAAATGGCATCAACCTATAGTTTTGATATAGCTGTTTTCTTGCTACCATGGTCTTTATAAAATTGATCTAAGCAAGCTTATGTTATATTATACTCAATGCTGCACATTGAAACTATAGTGCGTAACTTCTACAGGTCCGTAAATGTCCGTTTCACCCAAGCCACTACTAGAGGAGATGACACAATGCTGATTAAGCCGATCGGCTCCTCTAACATCTTGCGGTATTTTTCAATATATATCATTTTTAGTTTGCGTGTCGACCGGCGACATTCCCGCACTGGCGCACAGGAAATGCTTCCTCACAACAAGAAGGGAGGGGGAGGACGAGCGGAGAGTCTCATAGCAAGAGGTAGAAAGAGAAAGCAACATGGCAGAGAAGCGGCCGAGACACGGTTCAGAAGTGGATCCTACCACAAAGAAAAAGCCTGGATGTTCGGCTGAAGGTCTATTAGCAAAGAAGGAAAGTGAACGACGGAGAAGGCAAACAAGGATTTGTATTGGCGTCGCTTTTCCTCGGTGGAGAGCCCTGAAGGAAGAAACTGGGCTGAGGGCAGACACGGATGTTGCCTTGCTGCTGTTGGATAAGTAAGTGACTTGGTTTATAATTATATTATGAGTAGTATGTGTTGCTGTTACATGTACTGGACCTAGTACTTTATTATTTTCTTGGAAATGGTGCTATGAACGTAATGTAATGTTAGCAGCCTGGTGTTCACCACGTTGTGTAGCATTGTGTACACAGTGTGAAGCGAGTGTTACTCTGTGTACACGGGGTGTAGCGAGTGTTACTCTGTGTACACGGTGTGTGGCAACTGGCAAGTGTTACTCTGTGTACACGGTGTGTGGCGACTGGCAAGTGTTACTCTGTGTACACGGTGTGGCGAGTGTTACTCTGTGTACATGGAAGTGCCGCCGGCTTATTAGTTATAATAACGCATTATCCACTGGGAGGCGACAGAAGTTAAGCACTATAGCTTTAAGGTTATAAGATAGTGGCTTTTTTCACCAACTCACACTTTCCTATGCAGGTCAGTTGAATTTTCCATATCTTTGCCTTGCTGTTAGTAGCTGGCTTTTTTTTCCATAATTGATTACTGTAGACTTAGATAGTATGGATAGTAGTAGAATAGTAAAATGCTGCTTCCTATTTCTTTGGAGCTTGTGGCCAGGCATTACACATTGAACCCTAAACACCCTAAAGATACAACATCAGAGCCAGATGAATATTCCACTTTTCACTGTCACTTTTATTATTATTGCAGTATTACAGTAACAGAGATATTAGCATCATGAGCAGTGTTTCATACATTAAAGTAGGGATGAATATCAGCACAATCATTGGTATCGGTCAATATCGCCTTTAAAATGAACTGCCAGAATCGGCCAACATCCTTTTTCTTAATTTGCAGAATGAATAATTATTATATAAATTGAAAAGCACTCTATATCATTACTCTAATTGCTGGTGGGCCATCACGATAAGAGTATGCGTGCATAATATGATGTTAATTCCACTACAGAAGAGACTTGATGATCACTAAAATTAGGTAGGGAAAAAAGTAGATAAATCAGTATCCGTTATTGGTGAAATTAGTTGTTACAAAAAATCCAATATTGTGCATCCCTACATTAGCTCTGCTCAAAATTTGGCCTATTACTTCTATATAACATAATGATGGAATGAGCAGCCTTTTCATAGAAAAACTCTTTGCAGTTTTCATACTCCTCCAGCAGAGCAGCGTGGCTTATTTAATATTGGGGCACAAAATCATCTAGTCTGGTGAAACTGCTTGACAGGAAATTAATGCATTTTTTGGCTCTTCTCCATGATGCTATGTGTTTTGTTTTCCTTCGTTATGTTAGACAGAAAACACACAATCTGATTAATTAATAACATAAATTGGTAGCCAAACATAGTAATAACATTAATTTGAAAAGTTTCCATACACAGTGAATAGACTTTAATTACTTGTCTTTTCTTGTTTTTCAGGGCATTGTAAATCTCTGTCTACTCCTCATGCTTATACAATGCTATGTCACCCAAGGCCTTGTTTGCATTGAAACAAAAGGTGCTATGTGTGTCTATTCGCAGAAAATAGAAAGCAGATATTTTTCACAATTTTCAAAAGAGATGTTGCTTAATTAAATATGACTTACCTGTCATTATCCCCCTCTGCAGTCCAGCATAGGGGAGGTATAAAATGATGTGAGCCACAAGGCCTCTGCAGCAGTAAAGGTTGGGCTCATTGTCCTTGTCCAGTGGAGTATTGGAAATCTTCTCCCTTTAACATTTTCCAAAGTGGTTGTTCCTATTTATTTCCTACAGTTAATTGTAAATGTGTAATTTGTCTGGTGCAAATCTAGAGACCCCACCAACCTCAGTGGGTACTAGTCTCTCTCTCTCTCTTCCATAATAGAAAATTAAATAAAAAAAGTAAAAGAAAATATTCTAAGAATTTTCTACGTCAACCTTTTGATCTTGACTATTTCCCAGTCCTTAAAAACAGATCAAGGCATCTCCATGAGTACACTTCTATAGCACCTGTGTCAAACCTGTACTTAGCTTTGCTGCACTTACTCTGTTCTCTGTTGAACTATGTCATTGCTTGTGTTGTTGATGTCATGTATAAGTCACTTTGGAAAAAGAAGCATTCTAAATTGATAAATGCAAAGTTGTGACACAACCAGAATTGGCATTTACCTTTAAGTCACTTTTGTCCAGATGGTAGTGATGTGGTGCACTGTGAAAAATAAATAACAAAGTTCAGATGTTTAATAATGTAAAGTAATGTGTAGCCTACATCTGACGTGACTGCATTAAATTATATTACACTACTTATCAGTAATCATAACCCTACGTGACTTTTATGCAAGACATGCAGGTCTAGTGGAAATTTACTGAGTGCAACATCATTCTATGCATTCACAGGCAGGGCTGAGGTAAGGGAATCCTAACCTGACTAGGCTTGGAGCCTTCTAGTGTGTGTATAGTTATTAATAGTAGACAGAAGTTTGGGTTACCGCTTCACTACCACACTATAGGCTGTTACTTTCTCAAAAATCAAGCTCAGATGAATTTGAAATGACACACACAATTCGTTCAGATGATTCTGAATGTATACCCCCCCTCCTTCCTCTCAGCTCCTTAGTATACTGAACATAATTGTCAGGTTCCCATGGGACTGAAATACAGTGAGCTATGACTGTCTCATGAGCATGTGTGGCCTGCAATATGTATCCATCTGTGGTAAGAGCGAATGTCTTATCCTTTAGCATGGTCTTTGCTTCCCTATGTGGTTTCATACAGTTGCACAATCTATTTTTTTTTAAAGATTATTTTTGGGAGCTATTTTTGCCTGCCTAACGGATAGGACAGTTAAGTTGGCATCAGCATTAGTAAAAATATATTGAAAAAAATTCTCCGTCCACATATCGGGATGTGTACAACAGCTGCACAGACAGATGCCATCTACAACACTGCCTTTATTTCAAAGTACAATATTACGACCTCCTTCACCGTCGCCTCATTTGTTGTTTTCTGAAACTATTGACCTGCTCTCTATTGACTGTATCTATACCATGATAAAGGATGCATGGAAGGTATGAGGGCAGTGATGTTTACTACGACTGAAATAGACGCATATATTGTTGTACATACAGGGAGTAATGACTCTTAAGACAGCTGCTTTGTACAAAGTTGGCAAACAGCCTTGTCTTTGTTACTTGCTTTTCCAGCTATAGTGTAGAATTTAAATAAACACTATACACTTCTTCTCAGGTGCTTTGATGTCTTGATTGTGTGCTCAGAGATGCTTTGCTCACCAGTGTCCTCCATTTTCATTGCAAACAAAAACATCACTAGCTAAAGCTTTGCCCTCTGAGAGGTCAAGAGGGTATGCAACAGGTCGAGCTGATGGTGGAATTTTAGTGTGTCCTCTGCTGAAACAAAGGGCAAACAGTCTGCAGGCTTAGAGACTTTTGAATTCTAACAGGTCATTACAGTTTGAAAATTAACTTTTTTCAAACAAATCTAGTTTATAAAGAAACAAGATTAAGTTGAGACGGTTGGAGGAAAAACTATCAACTTTCTGTTGTGTGATTCTCCTGTGCATCTAGTAAAGGTTAAGTCATAAACTCTCA
This sequence comes from Epinephelus lanceolatus, assembly GCF_041903045.1. Classification (NCBI taxonomy): domain Eukaryota; kingdom Metazoa; phylum Chordata; class Actinopteri; order Perciformes; family Serranidae; genus Epinephelus; species Epinephelus lanceolatus. Next base: position 7,612,116 of record NC_135740.1, read on the forward strand.
GAGTTCTCTTAAGTTCTTCTGAAACTTGGCAACTGTCAGTGTATTTATCTCACAATACTTTGTTACTTAATGCAGGCTACAAAATTATGTAGTAATAATAGGTTATGCTTATTACTTTCAACACATCTCCTCAGAGTTCCTTATGACTCAGGCAGTGATAAAGACTAAAAGCCTGCTTTTCCATTAGCAATGCTGTGGTAGTGGTTTATGGTATGATGCAGATTTTTTCTGGGCAACTAATAAACACATGCCTGCATTAATACCACCAACCAATCACAAAAAAGCACAATGTGTAACCGCATGCCTTTCCATCCACAGCACCATGAAACATCAATCTGAAACTCCTCAATGAAAAAATGTCACTGAGACTGTGGTGTGTTCACAGGTGAGATATGTAGCAAATGGTAAGGGAGAGGAGTTTTTTGGGGATTCTTGACCACCAGCTCATAAATATAAAAAGAAGCAGAGCCCTTGTCTGTTTTATGCTGACTGTGGAATCCAGATACACAATGACCTTCTGACATTGCTCCTGAAGTACCTTTGATGACTGGAGTAGAGCACTTTTTGGGTGCAAAAAGACCTTCAAGAGGACCCCATCTGGAGTGTTCTTTTTTTACCAGCATTATTTGCAGGCAGAGGCTTACTGCTATTCTGACTACCTTTCTGTCTTACTTCCCAGGAGATATTTATTAGCACCTGAGGAGTGGGAGCCCATCTCTGCAGACAAATTTCATGATGTTCTCATCTGTTGGTGTTAACTTGTCTAGATACATGGATTGGGGTAACTGTTTTTCTAAGTTTTGGCCTGTTATATCTCTGATCTGCTCTTAAACCTGGTATATACTGAGCAATTTCGGGCTGTCCCGCGAAAGATAACCAACATGAAACAAACGCAGCGATATCTTCAGTTGCGGCTCTAAAATGGTGGTCCTATGTGGCAAGGTGAGAAAGGGTTCAAGGATGGTTGTCACGGTCTTGCAATCAAAGAAAACCCAAACAAACAGATGGATAGCAGCTCGCCATGGAGGCAAAATGCGCTAAAATAAGTATGTGGGATTCCAGCAAAGAGGAAAACCTTGTGGAGTTGTGGCAGCAGAAACCTTGCCTGTAGGATGGGTCCTCCAGCTCTTACCATGATCGTGTAAAGAAGGACGAAGCATGGAAGGAAATAGTGGTGAAGTTGCAGCTGCCAGGTGAGCAACCCAGCAGCTAGCAAACACACACAGACACACCGCAGTATACATTGCCTGTATACAGAGCTTTAGCTTATTTAATAATGTGACCCTCTATGTTGTGCTTCACAGTTGGAGAGGTAATAACCTGTGCAGCTATTGCATCGTACATCGTAGCCTGTGATTCAGTAGGTGCTGTCATCATACAGTCTGCTTACGTCAAACTTGATGTTATACCCAAGTTTATTAGATCCATTGCACACAGTGTAGCTGCACTAAATGTATAAGATTGCTAAAAATCACAGTCTGTGGGAGATTTTACAGGTTGTGTCTTCAGTTAGACTGTGAATGTTCACCCTGCCTTGAAACTCTTTAGCATTGATGTCCTCCTCATTATCTACAGTCACGGTAACGGGACTAGGCAGTCCTAAAACCAGCAGTAAGACACAGAGACACTGGAATTATGGGCTCCTAAAACCTTCAGTCTTTGCCTGTTGAATGCAGTTGGGCAGTACGGATGGCTGGTCCTAAATTCATTAGAAATTATATTTGTCCACTGCAGTCCTTTGAGCCCTCTTTGTCTCTTTTCTCTTCATTACATCCCACTCTTTAAGCTCAATGCTAGAGTATAATGGTTTCTGCAGGACTCTGATCTTGATAAATTCTTCATCAGATTGTCCTAATCAAAATGCACAATGTTACTGCTCTGCCATGAAATGTATTATTTTTTTCATTATATTGAACTGAAATCAATAACATGTTATGTGTGTACTCAGACTCTGTAGTGTACCAAATGTGTAATTATTACTTGACATAAACCTCAGAGTTGTTAAGTGTAATTGGATGGTTCCGTCTATTTGTGTCCTTGTATTTATATTTAAGAGAAATGTGTCATATATCAACACTGATGAAGGTAATTATCAAATAACTTCTTAATAAATAAGCCAAATAATATCAGGAATATACATGTGAAATATTATGCAGATGCTCAAGTACATAATTAGAATATGCTTTAACATATGCTGTACTCAAAACATCTATCAGTGTCACCTTAATTTATCCCTCCTAAAATAGGATGTATTAATTTCTGTATAATAGAGTTATATTAAAATGAAGAGAAATGATCAGAACAAAAACAAACCATCATTAATTTGTTGGTTTTGGCAATTTAATAAACAATGGATCTTAAAGGATAGAAGGTACCACTGTAAACACTGTAAAATAACAAGTAGCAATGGATTGATGGGGCAGTACAAGTATGATCCAGTTGTGTGTCAAAGTTTACATCATTTTTCACAAGAAATAGTAATTTCAGTCATATTTATTTATCATAGGATTAGCATGTTTAAAACTATTTCCAACTGCTTAATGAGGATGTGCTTTATCACTTCAATGCTTATCAAAGTTAATTTCAGAGTTGGGTATAACACATTACAAAGTAATGCGTTAGAGTAATTTGATTACTTTTTGCAGTAACGAGTAACCTAATGCGTTAGTTTGCTGTTTGAGTAATCAAATACTTAAGTACATTTTCAAACAAGACATCAGTTACTTCCGTTACTTTTAGAACGCTGGTGCTTCAGCTCCGAAACAACAACGGCTGTCGTTTGGTTCTAATAACGGAGATAACGTTAAACCTATCAGTCTGAAAGAAGCCACGGAGCTTGTGGCTCGCTACGTGGTCAGAGAAATGCTGCCGTTGTCTACGGTGGAGTCTAAATAGGTGGAGGAGGACTCGCTGACAGACATATTTCAGACTCAGGACTTGCATTATGCCTGGTACACGCTACATGATGGTACTAACCAATTATCCCCGGTCGTTTTTCACGGCTTGTGTGATGTCATCGGGTTATTCTGTCCTATTTTTATTACTTTCACTATTATTTGAGTCACTGTGTCTGTTCATGTGCCAGCTGACATGTTGTTGTAGTCACCTAAAAGCATCAGCAGATGGCAGGAGCTACATTTGAAGCGCCACACGTAAACTGTCAAGTTACTGCATCTTCCACAGGAAGTTCTGACAAATGTTTCAGAATAAAAGCCTATTTAGAAAATGGAGGGATTCTCTAGCCGAGGTTATAAGGGGCTTTTAACTTGAAACAAGTGTTGAGTTTGAAATGACGGTGCGATATGTTAACTTTACAAAGACAATGGAGCGGATAAAAAGTAAATATATAAACACAAATAAATAACGGAGCGTCTATAATGTAGTTTGTTTCAAATGAAGCTGGGAGCCTCTGCAGTTATGGTGAGTAAAAGCCCCGCCGCTATTTGTTAATGTTGTTACTTTATGTCCGACCGTGAGGATGTACCATTGTTTGCTAGCTTGATGCTAATGACGGTAACGTTAACTCAGCGGGTTGACAAAGTGCCTCTGCTGTTTCACACCATCATTTCCCCCTTTTACTCTGTGTGGTAACATCCCCAGAGGAAATATTAAAAACGCTGGGGTGTTGTTGTCATACAGTTGTCTACGGCAGCAGATCGTTCTGTGTTTCTACTGGTCAAAGTGACGGCTGTGATGGGAGAATTGGATCTCAGTGAAGGGCAAGTGGTCCATAACTTTAATTTTGGAGACAAAAAATGTAGGCTTAGCGCCCTGTGGTCCATTGCCCAATAGGAAATGTAGAATACTCAAAGGTACTTTAAAAGTGCTTGAGTTACTTTTCTCAGGGAGTAATGTTGGAAGTACTTTTAAAGTAATTGAGTTACTTTACTCAGGGAGTAACGCAGTAAAGTAACTGGTTACTTTTTTAGAAAGTAACGCAGTAACATACTTTGATTACTTTTAAAGTAACCCTTACCCAACACTGGTTAATTTACATCTAGCTTTTTGTCTTATAAAGTCGGATTATTTCATGTACTATATTAGAGTTTAACAACATGGCCTGTAGTTAATAAAACACCATTAGAAGACTCAGTCTGAGTGAAAGTATATTTGTTTATATGTGTACAAAAGGCTGAGAAGTGTGAAAACTCTGGCAATTAAACCCCATAGTGATGTTGTATATTTTAAGAGGGGTGGTGGAGCTGTGGTAGAAAAGAGAATCCCCCTATGGAGTCTAGGCACTGCTGGTGGTGGTGGTGATGAGATGCAGAGGGTGCTGAGGATCTGGATGGGATGAGGAGTGGACTTTGGGTGAGCTTGACCTTGGCAGTGGATATGACTGGAGGTGGATGGGGTGTATTAAGACATGACAGTTTTAAAGTCTGACAGTAGAAACATGATTGGCCGATAGAGATCTTGGCAAAATTTGATTGGTTTAACCACAAGTGTGAACACCCATAATCAGCTGAATAGAAAGAAGGAGAGGGAGAGAGAGAGAGAGAGAGAGAGAGAGAGAGAGAGGCACGAAAATAGTCTTCTTGGTTGAACTTAAGCTAAACTTCATTGTTATGCATACTCAAATACTTCTAGATGTAAACATGTAACACAGGGAAACATGGAAAATGCACAGTTATTTAGCATTATATTAGGAATTCTAATAATTATGTGTGTGAAGTTATTTTGATACACTAGTAGTGGTTTTGGACACTACACTGTACTGTACTTCCTCCAAATTATAATAATGAAGTGTTGTAGTGTGACAAAATTGACAATGCCAATGACAATATTTTTATAGCATAGTAGGCTATCCCTTTTTCCAGGCCCCCAAGGATGCTGCTTAGTCTTGCTTCCATTTTTTTCCCAGTGGCCACTTGCAGTATTGCAGTTAAAAAAAAAACCCTGATGCCCAAAAATAATTTTCCCATGGTGACCATTATAAAAGAAACGTCCTTGGAACTGTGGACAGGGCATCTTCAACTGCAAACAAGGTCAATTATGACTCTTGTTGTTATGAATTTTTGATCCATAGAGGTTTTATATTTGTGGAACATTCCTCAAGTTGAGAAAAGCAGTTTAAAAATTTGTGATGTCATCACAATGTAAAGACTATGAGCCAAGTGGGAACTCATGCGCAGGGCCAGTGGGAGAAACACTACTGCGCATATTTAATGGGCCACGTACTGCGGACGTTAGAATTTTTCTTTTGGTGTATGCACCAGGCAACCAGCTTCATTGGAATGAATAGGTGCCATCTTAGGGTCCGGTATCTAGGTATTATTTTGCAATGGCTGTGGCTCAAAGGTAGAGCGGATTGTCCACTAATTGGACGATTGGCAGTTCAATCCCTGGCTCCTTCAGTCCACATGTCAAAGTACCCTTGGGCAAGATACTGAACCCTAAATTACCCCAGATGGTTGTTCCATTGGTGTGTGAGAGCGTGTGAATACTTACTGAGTATTAGGTCAGTGTGTGAATGTTAGTGTGAATGGGTGAAGAAAGGTACTATGCAAGTGCTGGCCATCTACCATATATTTTTTATGGCTGTGCTCTTTTCAGTGCAGAACTTTGTAGGCAGTCCCTGCACTCTTGTCTCGCAGCTGGTTGCACATAGAGATTGGCATTATTTGTTGAGCTCAGATTAAAATAAGATTGTAGCTCGTTTTCTACTTTACCATGGCTAGATGGAAGCATCATTTGTGTTTTAACAACATTTTGCTTGTGAGTTATTGATCCAGGAATTTCAAATGTCTTAATATCTTTCCAATTTTACCAAACTGCACAGAGCTGCCCTTACGAACACTGACTGCTGTTTGCCACAGTGTTTTTAAGTGCCAGCTGGTGAAACATAACTACATTAAAACATCGAATGGCAGGGAAGAGGAGACTAATAATAACCTTGTTGGCTTTCTTTTCATGTTTATAGGGCTGATGCCTGCTTTACTGCAGTCAGGCCAGAGACAGACAGCTCTTTTTTTCTCCTTCTTCTTTAGCACTTTTGGCAACACCCTTCCTTATGCACTGTGCTGATGTTGATACAGTTCCACCAGTTTGGCATAATCTTGCCATTTAATTTACAAATAACAGAAATCCAACATTAGTTAGAAAAGTGTTTTCCATGTTGACACCCCTCAGAGTTTTGTGAAGAACTGGAGGTGGGGGTCGAAATTCAATGAAGGTGGCCGCCTCGTAATTTGCTATGCATAAAATACCCTAACCCATCAACAAACACATTCAGGCATTGATGGCAGAGGCTACAAGGTGCTGACCTGCTCAGCAGGAGCAATCAGAGGTTCAGTGTCTTCCTCAAGGACATGTTGACACACTAACTGGAGGAGCCTGATTGGTTAAAAGAGGGACAGCAAAAAAAATGATGTAGCTGCCTTTCCTTACTGACAGCATCAAAACAAGGTACTAAAAGGAAACATGTATGAAGCTAGAACACAATTTAGGTACAACCCCCCCAGATGAAAGTGCAAGTAAAAAATAACTGGAGGAATGTCTACTATAGTAAACTGTCCTCTTTATGTAACTCAACATTAGTCTTACTTCATGACAGTAATACAAGCAAAAACAGAAATGTCTAATGTTTTCCCTTCAAAATGCAACAATAAAGACCAGGAAAAAGAAAAAAAGCAAAGCGTTGCAAAATATATATATATATATATATATATATATATATATATATACATATATATATATATATATATATATATATATACATACATACATGACCTAGAGGAGGAATCAAACTCACTGGCTGTAGAATTAAGACAAGATATAAACAGGCCTTAGCTTGATGGCTTGCTCAGTCTTTGTGGTCCTCCATACGCTCTGGTTTTACTGCTGCTTCCAGTAAGTCAAGGTATCACCATAAAAAAGTGCTAAATGTTGTCTTTCTCCGTGGCAGGCTGCCAAGCTTCAACCTCTCTCCTCTGTCTCTCCTCACCAAACAAAATCAAAATCCTTCCCCAAACACTTTTTATTCTCCTTTGTTCCCTAGGCCACGCCCCCATCACCTGTGCGGAACAACACACCTGAACAGTATGGACTAGGGGGTGGTGACAAGTTATAGCAGGGGTAAGAGAGACACTCCTTTTAACAGTTTTTTTGTTGGTTTGTTTTGTGTTGTCCTGTTTTAAGGTGAACCTTACTAGAGAACCCTCTAACAATAGAATACCTGTTTTTCTCCTCTCACCTTTGTGGTGTTGCCACAATCTGTTTTCTGATGCAGCCAGTTGGAGTTGACTTGCCACATCTTTTAAAACATCTCCAGTCAAACCTCAGTATGTCCCTTTTTGCAATAGGGGTCTGATCTCGGACCATCCCTACTCCCCACTATATCAGCAAACTTCCTGTTGCCCTCATCAGTGGAAGAACTCTCCTTCCGGAGAATCTGCCCAGTGAGCACAAGGTAACACAGCAGCAGCACCAGCATCCAACACTGAGCCGTTCAATGCTCCCAGCAAAATCACATCAGTATTGAAAGGGCTCGACTCTGACGTTAAACACATTAACAACCGTTACATAACGTTAACCGTGTGATGCTAACAGTTAGCCATGTGAGTATGGGTGTTCCCCCTGGACACTATTTGGATGATTGTGATTGGTTTAGAAAAACAAAATCAAGGCAGAGCGTTTTTTCTTCTTATAGCTTAATGGTCATATGGCAATCTAGACCTTTCTCAAGCGCTGATACAGTGCTGTGGAGATAGGTGGCTATGACTATGTGACAATGTTGCAAGCTACTGGTAGCTATGAGCGTGGTTTAGATGTGTGTGATGACACAGAAAGGCGACTGTTCAAAACAACAATGGCAGCCCCTAAAGAGGTTAGTGTAGACACTATAATAGCATCACTTATATCAGTGCACCTTCTTAGACACACACACACACACACACACACACACACACACACACACACACACGGCCATCACATAACCCTCACATATAGTACTAATTTCATTGATGTTCACACTTTACTATGGTTCACTTGGCGCTTTTAATCAGATTTAATTCAGCTAAATCTGGTTTAATTAGTGACATTTGGTTTGATTTGTGTAATGAAGATTTGTTCATTTAAATGTTTATGGTGTGTCTCCCTTTTTGTCATCGCACAGGTAACAGACATGTTAAATGGTAAATGGACCTGCACTTGTACAGAGTCTTTCTAGGCATTCGCCCACTCAAAGGCTTTTTTTACACTACAAATCACACTCGCCCATTTACACACACATTCACACACTGGTGGCTGAGGCTACCATACATGGTGCCACCTGCTACTCAGCTTTTAACACACTCACACACCGATGGAACAGCCAACAGTAGCAATTTGGGATTCAGTATCTTGCTCAGGGATACTTCAACACACAGACTGAAGGAGCCGGAGATCGAACTGCTGTTGAGTGGACAACCCAATCCACCTTTTGAGCCACAGCTGTCAAAAGGAAGCAGGAGGCAGAGGCGCATGGCAATGAAATCAACAAAAACTTAAGTGAACTGGCAAGAACTGTGTGGAAATTGGCCAGTTATAAACAGGGCAGGGCTGTTGAGTGAAAGTAAGAGTAGATGTGTAAATGGGTGTAGCAGTCAGGTGATGGGAAGAGGAAGGAAAGTCCGAGGGCATCTGGTGGACGGATGGAAAATGACAATGGTTTGATTTCGGGAACTAGAAATGTGGTAACAGAGGAAGGACAGGAAGACAAACTGTGACACATACATTTTCTTGATATATATCCTGCACAAATAGATTCCAGAACCGTACTATCAGCATCCCGCTCACATTTATCACTATAATAACTGTATGTCTACATAATTGGCCAACCAGAGCCATCATTAAAAAGTCCAAAAAGTGTTGGTTTTTATCCTTGAATTAGTGCAAAAAATTTATAATATCAAACACAGTGCAGATAAATCAAAACCTTTGTTAAAGTGAGTAGCCTAAACTTTTTTCTTTTTTGCATACCTAAATATGGCAAGGTCTACCTCTTAATATGAAAGAGAGATTGTAGGCCAAGGTTCCTCTCGAAGCAGATGGAATACCTGGATAGAGGAAGTGAAGAACCCCTCTTAGCCCATTGATTTCTATAGAGAGTTCTTGTTGGTGGAAAATTCATCATACAGCCTCAGCCTGTTGGAAACAGAGGAGAAGGTGCGGGCCCTCACTGCCAAGCTGACCTTCAACTCCAAAACCTGCGCCAAACTGACAGTGGTTTTGACAATCCTGGAACAAACCCACCATCCCACAGCAGTTTCTGCACACAATGTAAAGGAGGATCAAGAGTTCTGAATGGAATGGCAAAAAACACGTGTGTATGGTGCCAAAGCAGATGAGCTACTAAGAAAGATGGGAATTTGAGAGTGAGGTGCTTGAAGGTCTCCACAATCCATGCCAACTGGTCTTCTCAAAACTTGTAAGGCACTGGGCACTGAGACAGACATCCAGCCAAAGAGGTCAACAGCCCTGTTAAGGTGTTTGATCCTGAGCAGGCTGCAGCCATGGAAAAGCAGACTGAAGCCTGCACAACTGAACCTCCTGGCAAACCTCTCAGCAGAGCTAAGTGAAGAATGGATTGCCTATCAGCACTGTGTGTCCAGGGAGCACTCTACACCTGGGTTGGATCTTACTGAATTCTGGAGGGGCCTGAGTGTGAGATTTCCAAGGGTTGCAGGGGTGGCAGTGCCCTACATCTACTTCCCAGTCAGCTCAGCCGACTGTGAGAGGAGTTTCAGCAAATACAAGACTCTGCTCAGAGATGGAGTCACCCACTGAGCTGAACACAAAGAGGCCGACAATCATGTACTTCAATGGAAATGTCTGTTAAAGATGGAAGTGTTAAGGCCTTTGCACACTGAGTCTGTTTCTTTTTGTCTGAAATTGTTTCCATCATTTAAGTTTTCACACATTTACACCCACAGTCACACAGTGGGGGCAAATTGGGGTTCAGTATCTTGCTCAACATGCGTACTGGAGAGGCCAGGAATCAACCGTGGATTAGTGGACGACCCGCTCTACCTCTGAGCCACAGCCGCCCCCACTGCCAGGTGGTGTTTGAAGAGTGAGTGACTGTAGAGACAGAGGAAGAACAGCTCAACCAAATGCAAGACACGTGGAGAGGGTGGCAGCAGCCAGGGAGTTAACTCAACACATTCTCACCCCAACTCATCAAATATCACTGCTTTGTCAGACTTTCATGTCTAAATATTACATGCAAGGTATCCTCCTGCATCTACTATTGACAATCAGGGACAGCATGTCACGCTTGTTACATGCACTGTGTCTTTTTAAAAATAAAGTTCCATTTTCATAGGAAATGGTCAGTTTCTGCTCATTAGGTGCATACAGTCTTTTTCAAAATAACTCACAATCATTTTTACAGTGTCAGTAAAACACCTTGTTTTTACATTTATTTTCTTTGTGTGGATGACTCAAAGTTCACAGTTCCGAATTTAGCACCTCTAGTCCTAACTGGGTAGGGTAGGGGAGACGCTAACATCTACCTAGGTCCGATAGGAGTTATACTTAAATGACTCACAAAGGGAGTTGGTATTGTGTTGAACAGTTGACAGTTTGTAATGCCCTTCAGCAACATAAACATGCACAGCTGTAATCTGTATGAAATATAACAAAATAATGAACAAAATTAAACAATAAGTCCCTTTGAGTAGGACTCCCCAACTCAGATGGTCTTTCATTTTGAGAGTTTCATGTGTTTCCAGAATTTCAAAGGCTCAGTTCTCCATGTCCTTAAGTGTGTTCAGTGTCATTTCCTGCTACTACAGAGTTAATAATGTCTGTGTTCTTATCTGGAATAGGAGTGAATGAGTCAAGCGAATCCAGCGTCCTCTGTGAGCAGGTCCTACAGTAGGCCACACCGCATCCACAACCGTCCACAGTCTCGTTGGGCTGGACTTGTCATAAATAAGTTCTTCTGTAAATCTGGTAGTTCACAAAAAAAAAAAACCCTGCACAAACAGTGCAATGTTGTAAGTTATTCTGTTCTATTTCTAACATGAGACCTCATTAATTTCTTTCTTCCTTCAGTGTATTTTGCAATGTACAGTTTGTTTCATTTGTACTAAAAGTTTATCCTTACAAAATGTAAAGATACACTTCCAATACAAATGAAACAAATTGCCATTTTTCACAATGAGTATTTTAGCAACACAAAGAAATTGAATTTCTTATTCATGAATTACTGTAGCCTATGTCAAGGTATTTTAGCAAACAAATGTCATCTTCTTACTCAATGTATTTTTCCCCTGTAACTCAATTTTCTTATACATATTTAGAATATTTTACATCTCAGCATGAATTATTGTTACAACTTCTCTTACCATGTGCACTTTATAACAAAACTCTATAAAATTCAAATGTAGTAATACCATAAGCCATTAAAGTGAGTAAATTCCAACTGAACGTAAGTGCTATAATGTCGACTGAAAAGTGAAATACTTCTTTCAGGTTTTAGCACACTATCAGTTGCTCTGCTGACCAGAATTAGCAATTAGCTTAGCGATTAGCATTAACTGGCCTGTAGCACAACAGTAACACAGTGATACACTGCCAACAACCATTAGCTTAGCCAGAGATATTGGATGAAGCGAGATACCCCACTCAGCTCACTTCCTGATTCAGTGACGTCAGCGCCACGCCCCCGTAGGAGACTTGCGGCAGCTCTGAATGTATTGTCGTCAATGAGGAAAATGAACGTGATCACAATTTATGGTCAATTCTTTCGCCTTATAGTCACTAAAGTAAATATTGTGTTCGTTTTCCACAAGCCACACATCTTACCAACATTCTGACACTAAAGCTGCATTTTTCATCCGCACAGATCAAGAGAAAATTAACTTTGTTTGAGCCCTGTCCGTCTCAGAAAACAAGTTCTCGCGAGATCTTGTGATCTTGATAAACAGGCGGTAAAATCACAGTTAGCTTACAAACAGTTATTTACCGCTAGTAATAAATAAAAAATGCCCAAGCTCTGTGCAACAATATGCTGCAATAATAGGAAGAATGTATTTTCATTCCACCTGCTTCTCGATCCGCGTACACAGACATCCACAGAGCCTCTGTTCAACACGGTGGTGGTGGTGGGGGGGGGGGGGGGGGGGGGGGGGGGGTTGAGGGAGAACAGGCTCTGATTGGAGGGAGAGCTAACCACGCCCACTTAGGAGACAGGAAGAGTAACCGTTTTCTTAACATTGGATAAGCCTACGGTGGGGTATCTCACTTCATCCAATATCTCTGGCTTAGCAAGTAGCATTATCGGCCTGTGCTACCACTTAGCATTAGCATTGTTTTAAACATTCCTACAATGATACAAAATACGCCACAGTACAGTAGAAACTTTAGACAACCTTCTCATAACTCTGACTGTTTTTTTAGAATAAGAACAATCTGAACTTAAACAGCACATATGATGCAGTGGCCTGCGCTCCCTGCTGGAAGCAACATGTAGCTACATCTCTAAACAACATACAGGGGATTAGTAGCCCCGTGCTTCATATGGGTTACACAAACATACGTCTCCAGGGGAAAGTCTGCTTTTTTTTAGGATCCATCCACCACCCCAACCTGCCTCCTTACAAGACTGCTTTTTTTGTTCACTCCTGTCAATGCTTTGGTAACATGATCACATCCTTCCAAAGCTACGTGGGATATGTGCCTGTTTGTGTGCATAACTTTCATATCTGTGTCTGTTAAACCAACATACCTATCTGTATCAATATTTACGGAGATTAAAACGAAAGTGGGCGTGGCTTAAATGAAAAGAGGTGGAGTCTAAGTTTGTTTGAGTTTGTTTAGTCTGAAATTCATATGCGTTGATCAGAGCATGTGAGCGGAGTGGAGCGGGGAGCGGGAGGATTTTGTGTTGAGCAAGGAGCGGCTGTTTTTTTAAAAGGTGGAGCGGAGCCTTATCTCCCGCTCCAATTTCGCTCCGGTCACTCATGCCCCACGCAGAATGCATCTTTGCACCTGCGCACACCCACACTATTTTCTTTCAAAACTATGGAGTTTACTGTGTACTTCAGAAAAGAAACTGAGAAGAGAAGCAGCGGTACCTTGGAGAACGGTCCCTAACTGCGGGGAGAGGCGAGAGGGCTTCGGAGGTCGGCCGCTTAACCTGTCCCTCTCTTCTACGTGACTTATTTCCACCCTGCCAGCGGTACCGTGTAGAACGGACCCTAACTGCGGGGAGAGGGCTTCCCCGGAGAATCTACCAAGCCATGTTTTATTGGTGTCGTAGCATTGTTCTGACCTCTCATTGTTCCGACCTCTCATTGTTCCAACCTCTCATTAGTCCGACGTCCCGTTGTTCCGATATGTGATTATTACTGTATTTGTGTACCATAGAGGATCAGCAACGCAACAACAGTAGGCTACTGGTCGAGATACAAGTGTCATAGAGAGGAGAGAATGAAACACCATAACCTCCTGTTATTATATCTGGGGTCTGGGTTGTGTGGGGAGCTCTCCGCGGTGCTGAACGGCTCCCGGCGGGCGTATTTCTGCCTTGATGGTGCGCCGCGACCGGCTCTGGGTCAGCTGGGAAAGGCTTGAGGCGAAGCAGGCTCACGGCTTATGTGTTTGTCACTTTCTTTTTCATTTTAACCCACACCATGATATTTTCCTAACCCTAACCAAGTGGTTTTTGTGCCTAAACCTAACCAAACCTTAACCACAGGGCATCATGATGATTTCGGAACAACGGGACTTCATGGGTTTAATATGGTCGGAACAATGGGATGTCGGACCAATGGGCTGTCGGAAAAATGGGCATACCCCGTTTTATTTGTGAATAGAAGATTACAGGTTAGGGTAGTACGACGCAGTTTTTTTGAGCGGAGTGGTGAGCGAGTGGAGTGGGATAAAATTTATGATGGAGCGGAGCGAAGAATGCGCAGAACCAAGCGGAGCGGACGAGCGGCGCAAAGTGATAGGTCTGCGAGCGAGGAGCGGAAATTTTCACCCGCTCCGCTTCGCTCACATCCTCTGGCGTTGATCACAAGTTACTATATTTATTAGCCTATCTATCAGATAGCTATTTACAAACCGGCCTCAGGATTGAGCTTCAGATCATTTTTGATCACAAGGGTAAGAGACTGAACACAGCTACACAAATTTTCCTTAATCACGAGTACAGATCTCAACAGATTTTACCCCAGTGATACCACTACTATGTCTGGTACAAATAATGTAATTTTCATGAGTAGTAGTATTTGTCTCAATCCTATACTTAAAAAGCCTACAATAAGCCCAAAAATAATCAACTACAAACTGTGGCTTTGTTTTATCCAGTTAATGTTTACCCTCTGTTTTTGATCGCTCTCTTTCCCAGTTGGTCTTTTCAGTCTGTGCTGGCATTGTTTCGCCTAAGTGTCTGATATGTAAGGCAAAATTATTTAAGATTTAAGAGCTTGTCACGACCCAGCCCCACACTGTGTCAGTGTGTGCTTATTTATTTTCTAAGCCTCCTCTTTGTATGAATGCTGTAAGCCTGGTGTGTTTTGGATTTCATTCTGCCCCCTCTGTCTGTCACTCTCTCTCTCTCACACACACACACACACACACACACACTTGTGAAGTAGTTTATATAAGTTGAGGGCTGGTAGCATGCATGGTAAACACTTTAGTAAAGAATTTCCACTCGCGTTCTCCTGTGTGTCTGAGTCTGCGTTTGGATCCTTCCACCTACCTTGTGTCAGATTTTGATAAACAGGATATAAAACCAAGTCTAGCTACAAACATGCATTAATATTTTAATCAAACGAATTTAGTAAACACTCCAGAGCTGCAGTGTAATAAACAAGCTCAGCTATGTTTACAAGAAGTTTTAAAAACCTAACAAAAGAAAACGGCACATAGAGAGGAACACATACAAACACATGTAGACAACAGATAAAGATACAAAACAGCTTAATGGCTGATTGGGCCACAGATTTGAGGTAAAACAACTGTAGTCTAAGATAATATGATAATTACACTTCAGAAATATCATATAGTGCCATTTGGCTGACTGGGGCTACTTTATATGTGAAGTTAGAACACAGTTAACAGACACATTAAAAAGTACAAAGACAAAACAACCCCAACTGCATCGCCCCCACTCACTGAGAACAGTCAAAGAGAGAAGACAGCCTCCTATGATAGGAAGGAGGAATGATAGTTGATGAGGAGGAAACATTTAAACAGCAGTTACAACAACCCGCCAAAGGCTCATCAGCCCTGAAGCACAACTCATTATTCCACTCTGCCTCACTGCATTCTTAAAACTAAAGCAGCAAATCTGTTTAATATATATACCTGCATTATGTTATTCTATGGATATACTTTATATTTTAGTATTTGTATATTAGTTGATTTATAGTGAATTGTAGTATGTTATTTGTATTGTATATATTACAGATATACAGTATATCCTATACCTAAGTATGCTAAGGATTTTTTTCTCTTTCTTCTAGTGTGTTACAGTATAACTCAGGTTCTCACTGACATCTTTCACATCTGTCCCTGTCATTGTGTGTGGTTCCAGTATGTTTTAAGACTATTGTCCTGTTGCATTGGCCTCTTTTATGGTGACGTGCCTTGAAATACTGGTCACATCCTATTTTAAATGTAACAGTCCAGCTTCCCTTCACCCATTACAGTTTGCCTACTGTTCCAGCTGATCTGTGGATGATATTATCTCACTTGCTCTGCATAATGTTTTACTACTCTGAAATAACAGGATTTAAAAGCACTGTGTTCTGGTTAAAGCTTAATCTTAATATCAGATGGTTGTCCTGACTGTAGACTGTTGTTGGCATTGGTCTTCTCAGTGAGTCTTAGCCTTAGGAGGTTTTAAACAACCATGTCGGTGTGCATATGTGTTAGGCAGTAACATTGTTTTCCATATTGCTTTAGCATTTTACACATCAGATTTTAAGGATATTATAGTTAAAAGAATGAAGTTACTGAAATTAGTTCTTTAGTTAGTGTGAAGGGTTTTGTTGCGTGTAATGCATACCACTGGAATACAGTTCATTAAGTTTAACATTTTGATTGTTAGATCTTGACAAAGTTAAATGTGATTTTTTTTATTTTTGTTTACATATGCAGATCAACATTGAAATTAATTCCTTATAGATTTAAAATACATCGCCCATACATACCTTGGAATAACAGATCATACTAGTTGTATTGTTTGTTTGAAATACTTTGTCTAAATGATTATAGCTTCTCATGAATCACCTACAATAGCCCACAGGGGACATTACGGTAAGATTCACAGGTGAATACTTGACAACTTGATGAAAGCAGTGTGAACAGGGTCAAACACAAGGTCAGCCCTAATTATCAGTGCCAATTCTGGTCCCTCAGTTTTAATTTCACAGAATTTATATGAACTGTTAAGGGCATTTTTGTCAGGGCATTTTTGTCACCCTAACCCTTAAATCACTCAACTAGAAATAGGTGCATGAACTGTAACTGCATACAACAGCCTTATTCATACAGAGAGTGCTGTACATAGTATTACTAGCTAACATTAACAACACACAACAGTATAGCTCAATCAAACAGAAATCCTGTTGGGGTAGCCGTTTCATAATTTAGTCTTAATATTCTGATAATGTCATAGATTATCCACAGTCATGTTACATTAAAGGCACCCACAGTTTCCAACCACTGGCGACACTGCAGATTTATTTATTAATTTACTTATTTACTTATTTATGTGTACAAAACATGATTCCAAAAAGTTGGGAAGCTGTGTAAAATGTGATTAAAAACAGAATGCAATGATCTGCACATTCTTTTTTATCTATACTAGTCCATACCCATTGAGTGCACAGTTGCCCACGTACAGTTTCACATGGTGTGTGTTTGGGATACAGGTCATAGGAAATTGCAGATTAAATAGTCAACTGAACCCATTAAGAAGAGCAATGTATTCAGACAGAGTTTTTGTGAATTTGATAGTACGATTGCTTTATTGAAAGTACAGTAGTACCATTGCCAATAGTGGGATAGTTAGTGGGTTAAAACTGTACATGAGCAGTTGAGGCAGCACGTTGAAATGCAGATAGTTAAAGTGTTTATATGTTGTATTGTAGGCTTGTGTCGATTTCCGGTTTAACCGATTCGGTCCGGTTTAAGAGCTCCACCCGGTTTAATTCACGTCAACCAGATAAACCGGAGAAGAAGAAGAAAAAAAAAAAAGCTTTTCACATTGGTGGCGTGTCAAGGGACTATATTCAACTTATCTTGCATTGTAACATGCATTATGACAACTTAATAAGGTACAAGCCTACAAGTGTTTTGTTTAGTTTGTCTCAGAGGCTTCGAAGCTCCACTCTGCTCTGCTCAGCTGTCTGCTGCTGCTGCTGCGAGAGATCAAATTTCATTGGGGGCGGGAAAAAGTGCTGAGGGAGTCAGCAGTCATTCAGTTTGTTGCCCTAGTAACCCGTTTCCACTGAAGAAGTTCCTGGTACTATTTGGGGGGCTGGAACTACTACAGGAACGCCCTCTCGCTCGGCCCTCTCAACTGCCGTGTCTCCACTGAGAGAGCGGAGTCGGAGGAAGGTTCCTTGGTGTCCTTCTGCGTCTTCTTCTTCTTGTGTAACCTTGTGTGTATTGGCGGTTAATACAGCATTACCGCCACCTAGTGGATTGGAAGCACATTACACCTATAATGGGCTTTTATTGGGAAAAATAGCTCAAATGTGACCCCCAGTGGTAAAATTAGGTATATAATTTGATATATCGGTTCAGTTAGATATTCGGCTTTAAATCAAACCAGTTGGAAAATTTTCAAACCGGCACAATATTGTATTGACTTAAAAGTGGGGCGCACTGGTAAAATGAATGACTGACTGACAGAATGACACACTGACAGTTATTATGTACAGCATACCATACCATGACTTAGTCATACCAAAAATTAGAAAAAAAACAACATTGGGCCACAGGGGGAGCCACAGCGATCGGTCGCATTTTAGCCATTTTGAAGCATTTTTCTGTTGTTATAGCGCCACCCAGTGGCCAATTAGAGATAAATTTCTCCAGTCACCTTAAGGCGTCCTG
Organism: Epinephelus lanceolatus; assembly: GCF_041903045.1. Taxonomy (NCBI): domain Eukaryota; kingdom Metazoa; phylum Chordata; class Actinopteri; order Perciformes; family Serranidae; genus Epinephelus; species Epinephelus lanceolatus. The sequence goes on from NC_135740.1 coordinate 7,630,182, forward strand.
TTCTACATATCTACCAAGTTTAGTAAAAATCGATATGGTGGTTAGGCCTAGATAAGAAATTAGCTCTCTAGCACCCCCATTTTGTTTGATGGGGTCAATAATGGAGGGATATCCTCAGATTATGTGCGGTCATATGCCTACAAAGTTGCGTGGTGATCGGTGAAACCCTTGAGATGTTATACACCTTTATGTGATGAGCCACGCCCTCTGCAATATTCATTGCCTTATAGAAGCTCAGTTTTAGTAAGTTTTCCAACTTTTGCCAAGAGGGAACTTTAGATTTTGGTCCCTAGATTATGTTCACAGAGTTTCATGCAGATCGGTCAAACTTCCTAGGAAGAGATCGATTTGAAAAGGTTTTCAAAAAATTCAAAATGGCGGAAAATCTATATAACCAGAAGTTATGGGTTCTTGAGGCAAATTTGTTCCTCACGAGGAGAGGCATCTCTGTGCAAAGTTTCATGTCTCTACGACATACGGGGCATGAGATGTGCCCATTTAAAGTTTGCAATTTCAATCGGTTGCTATAGGGCCCCACTTTGGCCAACTGATGTAATATTGCTTCATTCACATCCTCCCATGACCCTCTACCACTGTGCCAAATTTCACATGGATTGACCAAATCAGTGAGGAGAAAAATGTGGAACAGTCACACCCACAAACACACCTACAGACAGACAGAGTTTTCGTCATTATATAGTAAGATATAGTAAGATTCAATTACACACAGTAAAATACAAGATATTTAATGTTCAAACTGATAAACTTTATTGTTTTTTGTTTGTGTCTTTTTTTTGTAAAATATACATTTATTCTGAATTCGATGCCTGCAATACATTCCAAAAAAGTTGGGACAGGGGCAACAGAAACCTGTTTGGACATTTCACGGATAAGCAGGTTAATTGGTAACAGATTCAAGTATCATTGCTAGGTATGAAAGGGGCATCCTCGAAAGGCTTAGTGGTTCACAGACAAGGATGGTCACTTTTTAAAAGACTGCATGGGCAAGCAGTTAAACAAGAACAACGTTTTTCAATACACAATTGCAAAGAATTTAAGGATTTCACCATTTACAGTTCACAATATCATCAAAAGATTCAGAGAATCTGAAGAAATATCTGCACATAAGGGGCAAGGCTGAAAACCAACATTGAATGCCTGTGACCTTTGACCCCTCAGATGCGACTGCATTAAAACCAACATGATTGAATAAAGGATATTACTACATGGGCTCAGGGACACTTTGGAAAACCAGTCTATACAGTTCATGTGTTACATCACCTATTTTTTTCAACAACACTCATGAAACGTTTGAGGACTGAGGACACTAAATGTTGAAGTTTTGAAAGTGAAAGTGTTTTTTTTCCCTATTCTTGCTGCACTGCCATGTTTTGCACTTCATAATACACCATATATTTTCAGTGGGAGTCAGGTCTGGGGTCTCCATCATACAACAATGGGTAGGATTGATACTAGAAATATACGTACAGACAAAAGCCAGTTTTTACAATCAGGCTTCCACATTACCATCTGCATCACCAACCTCCCATCTCCAAAATGTTTGTAAGCATGGGTCAAAGTTCCTCCCATCAAATCTGTTTTTATAGATCACAGCTTTTGCTTTGCTTGTTCGTAAGCAATGTTTATAAATGAGACCCCTGGACTGCAGACAGGCCAGTCTAGTACCTGCACTCTTTAACCACAAAGCCACACTGTTATAACACGTGCAGAATGAATCTTATTGTCTTGGTGGATGAAAGACGCCATCTGGATGGCAGCATATGTTGCTCCAAAACCTGCATGGTACCTTTCAGCATTTATGGTGCCTTTATGGATGTGTAAGTTACCCATGATGGCATAGGCACTAACACACCCCCACACCATCACAGATGCTGACTTTGAAACTTTGAGCTGGTAACAGTCTGGATGGTCCTTTTCCTCTTTAGTCCGGAGGACACGATGCTCATGATTTCCAAAAACAATTTGAAATGTGGAATCGTCAAACCACAGCACATTTTTCCACTTTGTGTCAGTTCATCTCAGATAAGCTCAGACCCAGAGAAGTTAGCAGTGTTTCTGGATGTTGTTGATATCTGGCTTTCACTTTGCATAATAGTGTCTTAACGTGCATTTGTAGATGCAGCGATGAACTGTGTTTACAGACAGTCATTTAACAAAGTGTTACTGGGCCCATATAGTAATATCCTTTATACTATAATGTTGGTTTTTAATGCAGAGTTGCCTGAGGGATCAAAGGTCATGGCCATTTGGTGTTGGTTTTCGTCCTTGCCCCTTACATACAGAGATTTCTCTGGATTTGCTGATATATTAGATTGCAGATGATGAAATCCTTAAATTCCTAGCAACTGACCTATGGCTAAGCCACGCCCCCCTACACTCACTTGAACAAACTATCAACATTCAGTGACCGGTGCTATGGCAGGTGTCACAGTACACGGCATTTCGCAGGAGGCAGTTGATGATTTTTGGGGACATAATGATCAGATGTCATTGAGAAGTAATCAAAAGGGCCTAAACTACACATTGGAGGGATATATTCATCATTTTATTGTTGAGAAGGTCGATGAAAAGCTTAAATTACAAGCCAATATTTACAGGTCACAGTGTGCACTTGTGAACCGCATCTCGTTGCCGTCACCATCAAAGACAACAAGTGAAAGTGCCACTGAAGTTAAGGTTTTTGGCTCAGAACATGAGAAAAGGATAACGGCCTTTTTACCATCTTTACCAACAGTGTCTCTCCGTTAGTTTGGTGCTACAGTATTTACACTGAATCATTCAGCATAAGGTTTGCCAACCTTTGTTATCTCTGCAATTACAGATAAGTTAATGAAGCTAAGCTCCAGAAGTTAACGTTAGCTTAACTAGAGCCCTTTGGACAACAGCTAACAATGATGTACGATCACCAAAGTACAAAACTAGAACACAATAGGCTAATGAACTCCCAGCAAACAAGGTGACATGATGAACAACGCAGCTAGGAGCTAACGTTAGGCTAACTTTAGCTAACGTTAGCTAGAGATGTTAAAGATAACTTTATATTTCTTTCCAGCAAAGTGACAATATGTTGCCTCAAACACAATGTTGACTTACCTTAGAACAGATGTAGACATCATTGTTAATCTTATTCACATTGAGTTGATGTTGTGGTCTAACGTTACCACACAACTTTATCCAAAGGAGACACTTTTCTCTGTTGAGATGTGCTTTAAAGTGTAAAAAATACACCTCGTTGCCCAGCCTCTCAGGATACCTTGTGTCAGAGTTGCATGTACCCCATGCACACCGTTCAAATCTCCGAAAAAGCTCATAAAACCGAACAAAACTGGCTTTCTGTAATGCATTTCAATGAACGTCCAGGCAGAGAATGTCCGAGTGTATGGGAATGGCTATACGCACTGTAATTGGCTGATCGCATTAGAGGGCGGGACTTAGTCATAGGTCAATTATGCATTGAGTGACGTTCTTAAACTGTTTTTTACAGTGACTGTTCCTGCTTATAAAAAACCAAGCCTTTCAAGGATGCCCCTTTCACACCCAATAATGACACTTTAACCTGTAACCGATTAACCTGTTGACCTGAATGTTCGAAACAGATGTTTTTTGAGTATTCCACAACATTCCTAGTCTTTTGTTTCCTCTTTCTCAGCTTTTTTTGGAACGTGTTCAGGGCTTGACGCTAACCTTTTTCCCAAGGAGCACATGTGCTCCTAATTTGAAAACGTAAGGAGCGCACAAAGAACTTTAGGGGCACAATGTAAATTGATCAAATAATGTGTTTTCCGTAATAAACGTAATGCAAATAGACATTTACAAGCAAAATTATTTAATGACTTTGTATACAAAATGTACAGAAAGGTAAAATTATCAAGTTTTGAAAAAGTATTGCAATTTAATTTTGTCTTTAATGTTATTATCTTATATATATTATCTTTGCAATATGATTATCTTATATAATGTTATTACTATCCTAAAACATTCTCCAGGTCCTCTGAAACTCTGTAGGACTTATTTCCACCCTGCCCAGCAGCAGTACCGTGGCGAACGGTCCCTAACTGCTGGGAGAACGGAGCAGGCTTCCGCCGCTTTTCCCGGTCCCTCTTCTCCGCCACACTTTGACTTATTCCCACCCAGCCAACAGCCTGGCCGTGGAGAACGGTCCCTAACTGCGGGGAGAACAGAGCAGGGTTCCCTGGAGGTCCGCCGCTTTTCCCGGTCCCTCGTCTCCGCCACACTTTGACTTATTTCCACCCAGCCGACAGCCTGGCCGTGGAGAACGGTCCCTAACTGCATCAATAAGTGATTAACATAAGGGGGATCAAAATAAAATAAATAAAATAAAAATCAACCAGCCACCCTCCTCCCCTGACAAGTAAAGAGCAGTCCCTCCATAAGTAAAGAACAGTCCCTAAAGTGCGGTGAGGTTTGTGGACCGTTACCTGCGTCAAAGAGAGAAATGTGAACGGCTCATTTCTCCTCTAACACACCACATACCTGTGTGCCGCCACGGCTCGGTTGTCCAGGTACTACTGGGCAGTCATGACACCAACGAAAGAGGAAATTACTGGACCTGGAGTTGGACTTCTCTGTCGCCGGTAAGCCGTTATCTTGCGCTGCAGAGCACTATGAGCCTCCGCCGTATTTCTGTCTGTGACCCCCGTTCAACCCACAACCGCCAGGATTCGCCTTTCCTTTCTGCTGCTGGTTGAAACGTGATAATAGGGGCACCCCAGCACCCACTCCACTTGACGTGGAAATGAGCAGTAGTCTAGAAAACTGGCAAGTTTTTTTGTTTTGTTTTGTTTTTTTTGTTTTGTTTTTTTTTGCAGGGCGCTCATGCGCCCTCACATAGATTGTGCCCTGGGTGGTCGCCCACATTGCCCATAGCAAAAACCGCCCCTGCCTCCGCCACACTTTGACTTATTTCCACCCTGCCGACAGTGGGACTTATATTCATTGTGCCGACAGTGGCTTGGAAAACCGCCCATAACCGTGTCACAAGGGGAAGAGGGAAGGCGGCTGGAGTTCCTCCAACATTTGCGGTTAGATTATCATTTTTTTTAATTCACAAAAATATAGGCTGCTTCGGCTGATTTTTTATGCGCACATGTGCCCCTAAATATTTTTTACAGTTCGCACACACGTATTTTTAGCCGCAAATGCGAGTGAAATGCTCGCACTGTTGAGCCCTGGTGTTGTAGGAATCAAATTCAGAATGAGTGTGTATTTGCAAGAAACAAGAAAGTTTAACAGTTTGAACATTAAATATCTTGTCTTCATATTGTATTCCATTGTATACAGGCAAAAAAAAATTCACAAATCAATGCACTGTCATGTTTTTTTTAATTTGGGTTTTATAATGTCTTCTGCTTACTAGAACCATATACCTGCTTACCTCAATGGTCTGTTTTTGTGCTGCTGTAATGGTAAAACATCATCCTGAAGAAAAAAAAAATGTTTTGTTTTAGTTTGTGTTGGGATTTGAAACTGGTGTTGTGGTGAAGTGTTCACGTTAGCCTTTTTTAATATTTAATCTTAGTCCCAAAATCAAACTCAAATGTTAGCTTTAGTCATATTTAGTCAACCTCATTCTTTTTTAGTCAATTTTTAGTCAACTTCAGGACATTTTTCTTCGCATTTTACTCAAAGAATAATGAACATTTTAGTCTCCTCTAGTTGACATAAACACTTGACATTTCAGTAGTCTAACGAATAGTGGACATAGATTTTGCTCCCAGTCTAGTTTAAGTCAAGGCCAAGAGTGAGCATTTTAATCAAACTGCTTTCAAATAATAATTATCCAACTGATTATATGCTTAAAGAAGTGGTACTGGAAGACAGCCACAAAATGGCAGGCTGTATGATTAGGAACTGTGCTTTGCACAGAGGGTGTCTGGTCTGGTATTATTTATCCAAGCAATGCATCTAGGCATGAGGCATGCTCTGATTTGCATATTTATTTTGAACCAACAATTTAACAAATCAAGGCCTTGGGATGGATGGAACATACTAGAAGAGACAAGTATTGTCACCACCAACAACAAAAACAACAGATTATTAATGGTTGACTTCATTTAATTCTTTTTTTTTTTAGGCCTGAGTGGTAGGGTTGTACCAGACTGTGGCTTTAAAGGCTTTTAAATTACTTATTATATTATAACTGTTACATCTGACCATCAGACTCTACCTCTGTTACATGGCCACTATGGCTGTTGGTCATGTATTGTCAGTGCTGGGGACTGTATTGTGTCCTGTCTTTTATGTTTTGTCCTAACGTTCTATGTTTTATGTACTACGTCTGCTATAGGAATTTGTTTTTTGAATTTAATTAATTGAATTATTATCATAATTAGAAATATTTTTTTAGAAGCCTTTTTGCATACAACACAAGCCAAGTATACAAGACGGCTGGCTACTGCCCAGGATATTTTATCCAAGCACATAAAATGCTGTGTGTTTTATTAATCAGTAAATGTCGCAAACAGACCACATTCAGCTGCATGGAGCCATTTACAATCAACAAGACCTGGCTATGAAATGTATTTAGCAATTATATTGTGGATGCTATAGCATGGATTGCATGTCTAACACTCCAAATAAAACAAATGTGTCTTAACCAAGGGGTTATTCAAATCAGCTGGCCAAGCTACTGACCAAGTTTTGCTAACCCGCATATGCAAATAATGTCCAGTTGTTGTTTTTTAACTTAGTTGTCTTAGATAAATAGTACTTAAGCAAAGTAATGCAACACTATAAAACATCTCATCATAAATGTTCAATTTCTGTGTGGTATGCCTTGCGGCAGTGGTGTCATCAGAAATTTGTCTTCGGGGGGCCAGAAGGGCCACTAAAAATCCTGAGATGACACACCAAAACTAAAACCCATTACAGAATGTATTTATTTTAGTATATAAGCTTGTTAGAAACTATGTCAGTCTGAGAGTTAAGAATCACATAATAATATACTTTGGTATCTTATTTTACAGTTAATTTACCAATTATTTGATGTGCTATGTTCCAATGTGCTGTGCAACCAATCCTGTTTTACTATGTTATGTAAATATACCTTAGGGGATTCATTGTTCCTTGGATAGGCAGTTGTTGTTTTTTTCCTTAAAAAGACAAAAGCACAGCTTTAATCTGAAGGAGTACAGTGATTGTAAGGAACAAAACCTTTGAGAAGAAAACGCTTCCTCAAGTTTCAGGAACACTTGTGGGCACCCATAGAACCTACTTTCATTCAGGCATCTTGAAGTGAGAGTTCAAGGGACCTGCTTGAAACAATGGATGCCCTTGATTGTCAAGTTTCATGAGATACCAATACCTAAGTGCGAGCTTAAAAAGATCAGCCTTTTAAAGACAGTAATATTGGCCTTCAATTAATTTTGCCGGGGAGTGGCAGCACTTAGCCATCCCTTGGGGGCACCACTGCTTTAGGGTGTCTCTTCAGGTATTTTGTAGGTCCACGGTTTCTCTCCTGACAATATTGTTGCATACCTTTTCTCTCCACAGCATTATATTTGAAATGAATCCAAATGTTGCCCATTTTTGTGTCAAGTCTAAGTCACCAGGAAGATGATTTGGGTGCATACAAAGAGAACTGTGCAGAAATAACAAGAGGGATATTTGGATTACGTCATTGTTTGAAAAACCTGTCCATGTAATTTTGTCTCTCTGTTCATCATACACCATCCCACGCACAGTAATCCACCAAAATTTGAACATTTCCCATGTAATGATGAACCAGCAATTTGTGCATAACTGACTTATTTTGCAAGGCTGCAATCACTTGACCAATATGCTGTCCTGGGCAAAGAGAGAAGCAGCAGGTGTAAATATAGACAGTGCAGGCAGGGTTGTTGCTCTGGGGCCCATGGTGTGAGGGGGCCCATAGAGACACTGGGCCCTCTAACTATAAGTTAGGCAGAAAACAGGCCCTTGTGAGTAACTTGTATTGCTGCCTTAGAAATATGCCTGTGTTCAAAGAAAACATCACTAATTGGCTAATTAGTGGGATATCATACAAACTCTTGTACGAGGATATGTTGCCTCTTTTTTGTCAACAGAAATTAAGAGGGGTTTCGTTATTCTTTGGGGGTTTTTTCTTCTTTTTTTGGTTACATTTTGGTCACCTCTTTTTTTCTTGTTTGCTCACCAAACAGATGACATCACTTTGGCATTGCTAGGGTTTTTGTCAGACTTCTTCTAATGCCACAGAGGACATTTATCCTCCTGAGACCCTAACTTTTGTTTGGTATGCATTTTTAATTTTTCCTAGCTATTTGGGATCAGTAGGACCCAGTAAGTATAAAAAACTAAACATTTTCAACCACAATAATAGTCCCAGTGTCCTCAAACAGGACAGCAATAAAGTCCCAATGTATTCAAACGAGTACTTCCTAATTAACAATGTCTGAGCTTGTTACTGTTATCAGTTTGTTAAAATTGGTCAAATTTGTTGCTGTATCAAACTACAAACATTATTTATCATAAATAACAATTGCCCATATGGATTAGTGTATTGTGTTCGTACTACCACTAGATGGCACAAAAAGGTGACCAGAAATGAGGACAACAGGTCTAATGTAAGTAGAATGAAGTATAACGTCCAGTAAATCCAAAATGTGATGTCCTTATATGAAGACACAGGGTCTCAGGAGGATATACAACTTACTAGAAGTACATAAAACTTTGGAGGAAAAGCCATTTAGTTTTTAAACACTGATGATGTGTGGTTATCTGGAAATAATACACACCCTGTAACCAGTTGGAATCCAGTATCTTTCACAGTCATGGTACCACAGGTTTGGTTACATTTGCAGCCCATTTAGACAAACATTACGATGAATGAGGACATTTCCCAGCAGTTATCACACTGCCAGTGACTCCCTGCATTCTGATATGTCCTCATATACACAGAGAGAGTCTGACACAATGCCAACAAACCCTTCAAACCTCTCCTCATACAGCCTGCATCTTGGCCAACTCCCTTCATCGTTTGCTCAGATCTCTTCCACTGATTTATGCAGCAGCTCGAGTCAAGTGCTGTCATTATTTCAGACCTGAGGCTGGCTGCACTCCATCGACAGGCTTATAGTTCCTCCATCTCTGACTGATCTCTTAGCCAAACAACACTTTGCAGATGAGAGCAGTGAAAGATTTCCTTACAGTGGTGTTGAATGCTCAAACACCAGCTTAATGTGGAATATTTGTCACTGAATGAGTTTTATGTTTTTCCTATAAATGCTGCACGGTGCATCAGTGTGAATATGTGAAAGAGGTCATTTTTGGTCATTATCTCATTCCATTTTCAGCCGGTGAGTGGCAGTAGAAGATGGGTCAGTGTATTTGATGCACCTTCAGCCAAATCAGACAGGAAAACAGAGGGAGAAAAGGAGAGACATGTTGAGAAATGTTGAGAGTATATTGACAGTGTACTCTAACAAAATACACACAGGCTGGCTGTTGGTATCTTTGGCTTTGTGTTGCAATTTAGAAGTACATTACTGCTATGCCACAGTATATTATTTTTTATTTTTCATGCAATATTACACTGTACTATATTGTTTATTACAATATAGACTATAATGTATTTCTGTTTTATTTCTATGCAGTAGCTCAGTCTGTAGGGACTTGGCTGGGGAGCCAGATCAAGTCCAGTACAGACTAAGGGTGTAAGGATACATTGATCTGGACCAATATATCGATTCAATGATCAATGATTTAATATTATTAATGCAAAGAGAAAACATGGATACCTATTACCACCTTTAAGATTTGCCTTTATTTTATGGTTCGTTTGTGTCACCATTTCTGCCAAACACACCTCCGTCCTAAACATTTAAACCAGCACGTGTTTATCCCAGGACGTCACATATCGCTGCTTTGTCGGCGGACTTTAGTGTCTACTTATTATGCACGAGGAATCTTCCTAGGTCTGCTGCAACCAATGCCAGGATGTCAAAAAAAAGCACATAGTTAGGTTTAGGAAAAACATGGTTTGGCTTTACATTCATACAGGAAGCAAACATCGGGCTCCAACAGGGACTTTCCACCTCCTTATATCATGTCGTTACCGGTAGCGTTTCAAACTGACGCCATCCTGTAGTGTATCAAACTGCAGCAACAGGTGCTATCCAGCCAATCAGCAGCACATTGTACCACCGCAAAAGGTTTCATCTGGCCACATTTGAAACTGATGCCGCCCGGCGGCATATAATACCACCGCGAAAGGTAGCTTTTGGCGTCGGTGTCTGACGCCAAAATCACTGATAAAGCGGCATTATTTGACAATTTAGGAGTAGGAACAGGCTGTCCAAACCATGCTAGTGGCCCAGTGACAGGCAGATAATGGTAAGCAGCCAAGATAAAGACAATGGGGATATTTACTGATACCTACTCATAATGATCACAGGTCCCAGCATTGCATTACATTGGACTGAAATCACATCATGGCAGACTGATATTTGCAAATATCACATCATTGTACAAAAACTGAATGTAATATTGTATCTTGATCAAACCTTTGATTTACACTTCTAGAATGAACCAAGTTATGGAGTGTAAACTTTGTGTTGGAGAGGTGCCAGTTCACCTTTTGGGCACTGCCAAGGTACCCTTGAGCAAGTTGATGAACCCCTAATTGTTTGCAGCGCCTGGCTATGTAGCAGTTTCCCAGCTCTGCAGGCTGTTTTCATGCACTTATCTTATTTTTTCCTACTAAAAGTAATAAAACACAATTTGTACATATCCTACATAATCATTAGCCAGTACACCATATGACCAGTGTGCTGAGTGGAGTGTGTGTGTGTGTGTGTGTGTGCTGAAAATAATCTATGAAATTTCACAGAAATGTGTGAAACGGACACAACCGCTTAACAATGCTTTACTTGGTGGTGGGCACAAAATGTGTTAAATAACATGGCAACATGAAAACAAGTCTATTACAAAAAGTCACAGTTTCAACCATGTTGTAAAATGGTTGAAGTTTGGCTAAGTTTAGAGAAAGATAAACACTTGGTTGGGTCCAGGAAAAGATCTTGATTCCGGTTAAAATAAACACATTTTAACCTTTTGTTCTGTGGCTGTTTTTCTTACATTTTATGTGCAGTGTGTTACTTGGAGTATTTGGAGTATTCACACAGTGAGTATTTAACATTTTCCAGCTTTGTGGACACTAAAGATCTATTCTGTTCTACTTTGAACTTTAAAGTAAAAATCGGATTCCATACATTTGCTGTCAAGTAAGGACTTGCTCTTGATGTGTGAGTCTGTGATATAAGAGTCCAGAATTATATGGTAAATTAAATTTGACTTGCTGTACTGTCTCATAATGTGTAGTAAAGAATAAAAACTTTGATACAAAGTATTTTTAATTTATTCAGTCCTAACTGTTTTTTTTTATCTTTGTTGTCTTTTCCTGGTGGGAATGGGATTCCATAAATTTGCCTAATACATGTTGCTCGGCACATCACTGTGAACAGCGTGTGAAGCAGTGCAGCTGTTCACTGCTGACATTTCTCTGCAGGTTGTGTGAAAATGTCAGATTTTTGGAAGCACTGAGAAGGCATGTGGCTGGACCATGTCACATACCAAAGGATGGCAATTAGCATGCTTAAATAATGGACCTCCTCTTGATTTGTTGGGATTTGTTCACAGTGCAACATTTCAGTGTTCCCGTGTAGGGCGCTGCAGGTTTTCAGTCCATGCCAAAGCTCAAAAAGTGCTCACGCAGAGTGATAACAGAAATACTCTGCTGTCAGCCACCACAGCTCCACACTTTGGGATGATTCCAGAGCAAAACAGTTCGCCACATCTCATTTCTTTTATATCTTTCCATTTCACTCAACATCTGGGCATTGCCAAACAAACCTATCCTACCACAGCTGTGCTGTAAAATAACTTAGAAGTAGTTTCGTCTGAGGGTTTTAAGGTCTAGAAAGAAATTACAATTACCAACCTTTCAGCTAAACAAAAGCATAAATAAGTGTTGCAGTGTGTCTACACAATAAGTGTTTCAGCCATGTTTGTCAGCCATCCATCTGCATGTCTGATGGGAAATATACTTACACGTCTTTTTTAATTAATCCAGCTGTTTATACAGGCTGCAAAATTCTTGCATGTACACATCATCCAGAGCTTTTTAAGGGTATTTAATCATCAATCCCCGTAAACATATCTGCAGGGAGCGATGAGTCTAGACACCAAACTCTAACGATGTTCTGTTGTTGAAATAAACATTTAAAATTTGAGTTGTGTGACTGAACTAGTATTTGGCTCTGAGCACTTCAAAAACTTCAGTGACCTAAAGTCAATACTGTACCTGAACACATCCTGTGTACTTACAGACAGAGCACTGAAGCTGCTCTGCTTATGCTACACCTCCTGTGTAGACACAATGTAATATTAGCAACAGGATTGCACCACTGTTACTGACACTTGAAAAGCCTTGAAAAAAAAATATTTCCCATGATTTCTTAACGGGCAGAGCACACTCAAAGCCAGGATGCCACCAGTTTTCTTACAGCACATTGATCCGTCACATTAGAGGAAATATTTTGACCTCAGATTTGTTAGGTTGTGAAGAGTCAGCTCTGATGTGAATCTGGTCATGAAGTAGCCTTAAAAGAGCAGTGTCTGTCCTGGCCACTATCTTTATCAAAGATTTTTAGATTTTCTTTCTTTCTTTCTTTCTTTCTTTCTTTCTAGAACAGTGTTTGTCTTCGACGGGCACCTGTAAGGCAAGGATACATAAATCACTGCTTCTACATTCCTCTTACACAAAGTCAGAGCTCACCTGCTGAAACATAACATATTTGATCATTTAGGAGGGGCTGCTGATCCCAAATTAACAAAACTGGACCTTGGTATGTTACTTTTTCTAAATGTGTCATTCTGCTTTTAGCTCTGGAAAAAGTAATTCCAACAGTATACAGTCAATAAAATCATGTTACTTTTGTCCTCCTAACCTACCTCTTGCATGTGCACAGATAAACAAAAACACAGGGTATCAGGGCCCATTTACTTTCTCACTACGGTTGCTGGTATAAACTGCTCAAATTTATTATCCACAACAGGGGAACTGTGTCCTGGTTCAGACACCCTTTTTCAAGTTCTTTATTTATAATCTACGCAACAATTACAGAGAAGCTGTAGTACACAATGAAAATGTCGAGTCTCTGGCTCCCTCCAACAGTACACATTAAAGATGTATAAACAAGCAAACAAACAAAAAATTAAATAAATAAGATGACACACATATAGAACATAAATAAAATATAAAATAAATTAATGTAAATGAGACAGTATTGCAAATGAATAAATTAAATGTGTGTGTGTGTGTGTGTGTGTGTGTGTTCGTTTAACAGACTTATATCTTGTTCACCAGTTCACCCTTCGCTAAGGCCCGCCCCCCTTAGTTACTGTTGCTAAGTCCGACAGACTTTTGGTTTCAGAGCTAGAATGGCATGGTGCTCCCAGTGTCGCTAACTGCACTCCCTGGAGAAATACTCTCACATTTCTACAATATGCATTTGAAGGATATATTCAGGATATCAGACTGACACAGCAACGAAATCAAGGTAACACAGTGTGTGCAGATGAACAGTGTTTAGCTTCACCCCTGTGTCGCTGCCAGCACCCAGACTGGTAGCTGGACTGTCGGTGGGCTGCGGAAGAAGTCAAACAACGTTCATCTGCGCACAATGCGTTGACACACAGCTGGTTGAATATCATCAAAGTTTCCTTGCTTCCCTTCACTGGTTCCTGTACAGCAGGGTTGGTCTTTTTATCACTGTTATAATCATTAAAAAGCAAAAGCAGCATGTGTATACATTCAATAGGCTATATCTTCAGTAGCTAGCTAACGTTAGCTAACCCTACACTTTTCAGGGTTTGATTTAGGTTTTGGAACAGGGAAGAAACGTATATCTTTTTACAACCTCTCCAGGTAACTAGTATCAATAATACATGACATGCCCCAGGCACAACATTTAGCTCCAAATCCACAAAACCAGCCTGAAAATGAAGGAAATCTGAAATGATTACATTTGAGTCAATGGAGCACAGCTGTGTTGTTGTCGGACCCTGGTGTGAGCCGGTCTGATGCTACATTATGATTGGCCAGTCTGCGTCCGGGGGCGGGACTTAGCAAAAGGTCAATTGCTACCAATTGCCTGGTCATTCATTCCAGAGACTACAAATAATGGATGTAGCTACTGTGTCATCATTAATTGTTTTGTGGACTTCCATCATCGTCAAGACAACTTGGTTTTTGGAGCCAGAAGTGACCATATTTGGGTGAGAGATTGAAACTGTGGAGTGAGAGATGGATACAGTTGTCATGAATGATGAAATTAGCTATAGACCAAGACTGTTGTTTGTACCAGGCTGTAAACGTGTATTTCTGCTGCGAAGTTGGGCATTTTAACATGGGGGTCTATGGGGATTAACTCGCTTCTGTAGCCAGCCTCAGGTGGCCAATAGAGCCAGTTTCTGGCACTTTCATGTTGGCTTCATTTTTCAGCCCCAGAGGCTGCCGCTTGGTTCATACCAGAGGTGCATTTCTCCACCCAGTCAGCAGGCAATTCTACTCTTTTGCTCTGTTCTGATCTTCTGTCTCTGTCTGCTTGTGTGTTAGCGTCAATAAAGGTCTCTGTCTGCTTGTGTGTTGTGTGTCTGCTGTTTGTCCTGTCTCACTCTGTTTCAGTACAACTGAGAAATATGCAGAGTAAGCATGGTATGCATGTTCTATAATCTAGGCTGACCAAACGTCCTCTTTTACCCGGACATGTCCACTTTTCATGTCCCGTCCGGGGCGTCCGGGGGGTTTTTATAAACTGATGATAATGTCCGGTTTTCCGTGTGTTTGTGTGTGTGTGTGTGTGTGTGTGTGTGTGTGTGTGTGTGTTAGAGCGCGGCATGGGCCGCATATTTCTGTCCGAACCCGAACTGAGCCCGACATTATTTAATGACCAAAGCACTGAGTTTGTGTCACACAGTTGTTACGGTTACAGGCTATTTAACAGGCCGGGCGTGCACCGTGGGTGCTCAGCTGCGGAGAGGGAGACCTCCGTGTTTGAGACGGGAGCAGGAGACGGGAGGTCCGACGCTTCCAACGAGAGGAGAGGGAGAAATAAAACAAAATAAGATAAAATAGGAAAAACCTGTCTCCCTCTTTTATTTTATTTTCAGCGTTTAATCAAGGCGGAGGCGGGCGGCTAGAAGTCCGAGACTTCCAGAGAGGAGAGAGGTAGAAACAAACAGCCAATGTGTGTCTGTGTGTGTTATGTTCAGGTGTTGTCACGTAAATAACAGTGCCCAAGCAATAAACAGGACAGACAATAGGATTTTATTTATTTTTACACTACATTTTCACTGAGAGCTGACCGAATCCGACCCGAGCCCGAATACAATTTATAGCTACATTTTTGACAAGGGAGGAAGCCGGAGTGCCTGGAGAGACCCCACGCTGACACGGGGAGAACTCCGCACAGAAGGGCTCCCACGCCCGGGATCGAACCGGCAACCCTCTTGCTGTGAGGCGAGAGTGCTAACCACCACACCACCGTGCCGCCGCTATCCATACATACAAATTTTAAATATATTAAAATGATAAGGCATCTTTGAGTAAACTGTGAGTATCATTTAAATAGGCTATGTCGTGGCCGGGCCGAGTGTCCTCTTTTTTGGAAATCAAAATATGGTCACCCTATATAATCAACGCAAATTATTAATAATCTAAACTTTGCATTGTTCATCATAGATTATGAGTGTGTATACTTGCCAAATTAGCATGTGGCACTGCGTTGTCCCTAGTGTGAACAGCCCAATAGGTTAACATTGCTGCTAAAAGTAAACAGGCAGCAGTCCATGCAAAATGGGCACACTTGACATCATTTCCTCATCCAATGTGAACCCAGCATTATGTCCTGCAGGATGAAGTTGTCCCTGAGCCTGGTGGTGCAAGACTAGATACTAAAGTACTGTCTGGCAGATGGTGGCAGGCAGAATATCATAATAATAATATCATATTTAAAACACTTGTGCAAAAGCCCCCACTGTCATGATAATGATAGCCTTTTGCGTTATATCTTGATCAAGCGGCAGCTTCCAGGGTTGATAAACAGAGCCATCAGGGAAGTGCCAAAAAGTGCAGTTCATTCAATGGCCATTTGAGGCTGGCTCCAAAAGTGAGTCAGTCTCCATAGAGCCCCTTATAAAATGCCCAACTTTACTGCATAAAGTTGACAAAACTACATGGTTAGAAGTTAGCAAAAGATTGTGGTTGATGTTAGTCATTTAAGTCAGAGTTCCTCAGTGGATGGCAGCTCCATTCCATTCTGGTGATGTGCTGAGCAGTTTTCACCACCTTTGCAGTTGAGCATGGTGTTACTGCTACACAAGGTGGTGATGCATTTGGTCAGCACAGTCTTGTACGTCTGTCCTTCACAACCTTTAACAATTCCAGGTTATGCAGTAAAAGCTGCTTAATTTTCATTTTGAGTGCTGGATGATCTATTGAACTTTTTTCTCATTCCAATCACTTGCAAAATACCAGCTGAATCATGAAATCAATTAACCTGCTATACACACATATGAACACAACAGCGACCATTAATACACTCAAAGCAGGCTGAGAATTATAGTATAGTACTATTAACATAAACGCTCATGATTGAAATGCTAACTTTTTAACTCAAAGTCAAATCACTAGAACAAAATGGATGAGATGATTTGTTCAGTGATACCGGTTTTCACAGTTTTTCTCAACTGCTTTGGCACATTTTTCTTTTCACAGTTTACTTTTTCAAAGCAGCTCACACATCTCACATCTCCAAACAGAAAACAAAATGACACAAACAGCACATGTTGTTTGCAAAATGACACCCCCTTCTCATTTCCATCGAAACCTACAATTTGTGCTCAGTTGAAAAGGTTAGTTTTTCCTCTTATTTAACAGTGGATAACAAAACTGAAACTACAGCTATCAATATCAATCTCTACAACCAAAGGTGTCATTTACACTGGGGACATGTTCCCACCACTTTCTGAAATGGCTGATTTTGTCCTCATCAGATTTTTGGGGGGGTTTTTTATGCCTTTATTGGACAGGATAAGTTAAGCATGAAGTGGAGGGAGGGGGCGAGAGGCAGCAAAGGAAAATGGGCTGAAACCAAATCCACAGCTGTTGTGGCAGTAACACTGCCCCTGCACATGGGATGCCAGCTCCACCCACTGACCCGCCGGTCGCCCTGTCCTCCTCACTTTTTTAAATGCATTACTTGTTAAAAATGTTTGGAGAAATAGCGTCAATAAAGGAGAACACTTTGTTAAAGCTTTATTCACATAATAAGAAAGCATACAATGCAATATGAATATATATATGATGACCAATGGTTTCCTTCCTTGAGGGATGCGTCGTATCAATGTCCCAGACTTTTGACTGGCTTCTCTGTTACTGTTGGTATGGGTTCCTCACCAATGTAGAAGCGCTGCTCTGACAGCTACCCCTTGACAACCAACAACCTGCTTGGCTTTATTTTCATCCGGGCCCACACGATGTTGTTCTTCAGCGTCCTCAGTAGACGCCTAGTGCATACTTTGGTTGTGGTGAGTGTAGTCAGATCATCCTTATAAGCCCTGATGGGTAGGAGCCACAAGCCAAGTTTGAACTGTTCTCCTTCTACCACTCACCCAGAGGCTCAGATGATGACCTCCATGGAGGTCCTGCTATTATACCTCTGTCCAACCATTGCCATGCTGTGGTGTACTCCTCGGTATATTTTCAATTATCCCCTTCCCCCTGAATTTTGTGATTTCCTTTACATAAATGAAGACATTGCCACCAAAGATCCATGCTTAAAAATCACCTGAATTTAGGAAATGAAGTGTTTGATGCTCAAAGTGTTTGTTTAAAGCCATAGTTGGTAATGTTGGAGAGCTAGCAAGATTTTAAAGCGGCATCTCCTCTAAGCTCCACCCCCTGCTCCCCCTCCCGTCAGTGCTCCATCCAAAGCCACGAGCCCAGACATGCCTGAACGCGCATCCTTTAGTCAGCAGAGCAGAGGAGAGACGAGTAAAATAACAAATCCCCCCAAAGCAAACAAATAATTACCTGTCCAACAGAAAGACAGCAACCACTTTTCAGGCCCTTCAGCTCCCTCAGTTGTCTCCACCGTTCAAAAGCTGGACTGCTGTTGATGTCTGGTTTGTCCTCTCACTTTATCCAAAGCCTTTTTCGTCGCAGCCTTTTCTGCCTCTGACTTTCCTTTCTCAGCCTGTTTAGCGGGGCGAGCCATTAAAAGTAACACTGGAAGTGGTACTTTTGGCTGCATTTTCTCTGCCATTGTTCAGCAAACTCCTGCTTACTCAGTATTTCTGCTGAGGAGTGTGCTGAATATTTCTGGCAACGGTGACACGTGATGAGTGCACACAGGGAGGAGGGAGGGAGGGACAGAGGGGGGCTCAGGCGATACGAGACATGAAGGCATCTGACTGGCTCTTTCCATTCGCACCGAATGGCAGGGATTGGTCAGAGTTTTTACAGGCCTGCAGCTGCCACAGAGGTCGGATTTTTTTCATTCCTTTTTCTGAACACATTATGTATTAACTACTTTCAGGATGGAAGGACCATTTTAACCAGTATAACAAGAAGTGTTTCTGAACAGGATTACCAACTAAGGCTTTAAATTTCAGCACATCCCATATGGGATCCCCCCACTATGATGAAAAGAAACCCTAGGTAGTAGCCTAACCTAAGCCCTACTGACGCACTGTTGCCCAACCCATCATTACATACTCCTGACCTCATTGCCTAAATACTTATATGTTAAAGACAACTTAGAGACGAGTTTTTTCATCTGACATCTGGGGACATCATAGTACCACCCGTGGGCTCAGGGTTTCAGCAGAGTTTCAGGCAGAGAGCATCGAATCCAAAGAGCATACAAAAACCTATATACATCTAATCAACAAATCTGAGATCTCTTTGAGAATTCTGAATTGAAGTTACCAATATTCACTGCGGTACAAACAAAATTCAGATATAGTGCAGGGATGCTTTTAATAAATATCTCCTTGTTTCCCTCACAGCATCTTATCCTCATATCTTAGTCCCTGTCACATAACACTGTGTCCTCCTAACAGCAACAACAACAGTGCTAGCTACTTTCATTGGAAAAGACTTGGCAACACTAAAGCAATGTCAAGAAAAGATGTGGGGAGAGAGGAATCGAGGAAACAGATAAATGTTATTTCCCCTCAACCGCCATTTGAAGCAACATCAGTTTCTGACGATGGCGGCAGAACAGCATCAGTTGTCAGTCTGCAGATGTTAACAGCTGTGTATTTCTCGGAGTTTATATTTGCACAGATGACGGGATGTACTGTCCAAATAGCAATAAATAAAAAGTTTGACAAGCATCTGTACATTCATTAAGAAAAAAAAGTATTTTCTATTCAAACTGGGAACAGACCAGTCGAAACACAACTGCTAAAACACTGACAGCACACCAGCAATAATTTATTCATGTTTTGATTATTTGCATCTGCATTTAGTAGTAATTTAGTGGAATATGTCGGGAATGGTGTGTCACTAGAGCTAATGCCCAAATGTACTTTTTTACCTGGGGTCAGGGGCGGAAATCCTGGGGGGGACAGGGGGGACATGACTCCCCCTTCAATAAAGCTGTACCCCCCTAGAATCATTTGAGACACAATTAATAATTTTTGAACAATGCAGTAGTATTTATTGAAAGCACAATGTAAGCGGTGCTCATTATAATCGCGCAATAATGTGCTATTTAAATCTTAAAAGATTTAGTCCCCCCCTTCCATTCCTAGTAGTGGTATATCCCACACTCTTTCCAATGGGCGGGGCTGCTTGGCAGCAGTAGCAGCGTGTGGCTGGAATCGCTGCCCACATCACGCATCGCAGGGTAAGATGTACACTCACACAGACTCACAAGTTACAACACATCCCATTTACTGTTACAACAAGCACCAGGCCCAGGCTGATAATATAAACTGTCCGCAACATTTCTCCTGCATTGTTCAAAAGCCAGAGTTTAGTGATAGTCAGAGAGGACAGGAGAGAAAGAAGAGGGAGAGGACAGGACAAGAGCAGTCAGTGGCGGAGCGGCTTGTAGCTAATGGGTACCTGTCTGTAGGCTCTCCACCTGTCAGTGAGACAAACATGAAAGACATGCAGTTTAACGGACGAGGAGCGGTCAATACGCACGACTATTACGCACGGTTGTGAGGTGCGTAGCGGCAGATCTCACAGCACACTGTTTATAAACCAGTTTACCAGTTTAATTGCAGGAAATGTTAAGTTGTTAAGCCATTTCTCATAAGTACAGACATTCATTCTGCCTGTTGGAGAGATAGAAAGAAGATTGTGTCAAATTGCGGTAAAAGATGCTGTATAAAAGACAGGCTACAATTTTTTTTCCTTGTTCCCCCCTGGAATTATTCTCTAAAATTTTACTGTTTATTGTCCCCCCAACTTTTCGCCCCTGCCTGGGGTGCCAAGATTTTCAGCCTTAAGGCATACTCACACCACAGCGTTGGTTGGTGTAGTATTTACCTGGGCTGAGACGATGTGCTTACCTTCAAATTTGATACTACCATGATACTTGGTTGCTGATTCGATATATATAACAATTTTTATGTGTTGCAGCTCTACAAGTATTGCTATTCAATATTATGATTGAGATTCTTTTTAACTGCTTTAACACTAGACCATGGGAAAGAGTCAGACTTTTAGAGACTGTATGTCATGAGACATCAGTCAGTCTTCTCTGATTTTTCCCCCCTTTTTTTAGCAGCATCATACACTAATTAGAAAAGCAGTTTTTTTTAAAGGTGAAAGGTGCCACATTAAACTTTACATACTTACTAAAATGTATTTCAGTCAGAACCACTTCAGCCAAAGAAAATTTTCTTTCCAAAGGCCTCTCTGCCTTTCAGAGACCTACCAGAAAGCCCAAGGCAGAGAGAGTAAATGCCCTTCCAAATGTCCACCTGGCGGTGGATAAACAGGAAACAGCTGATAGCAGGAATTAGCGAGCAGCTAGTAGCAAGAGGGAAACACAAACCTGACAGACACTGTAAAGATGAGCAACTGGGGAGACAAGGCATTGCACGTCCTCTTTGCCCTCGCAAACAAAGAGGCCATTAACTGTCAGATGACGGGGACAGTGAAGAACGGGCCGATTTACGAGAGAATCGCCACCTGACTAAAACACCTCATATTCACATTTTTTTCCTTGTCTAACAAAAGCAGGTGGTTAGGTTCAGACATCCTCGTCTACCATTGTCTGTTATCATGCTTTAGCTTTGTTTGTTCTGACTCAGACATGATGTTATTTTACTCACAGATTACCACAATAAAAGCAGCAATGTCTTCCCACCTCCATATTTGAATTATATCAATTCAGGCAATAAAAAATCAACTAAAATATCATACCAAGAAAAACTGTGACAATTAAGTAAATCAATTTTTTCCCCAACCACTGGTATTTACCATTTCGTAACTCTCTTGGCACTGTGCCAGCACCTTATTAGCTGCAATGCTAACGAGACCTAGCAGTTGAAAGCTAAATTTCCAAGACTCTTAACTTTTTTTTTTTTTTTTTTGTAACACATCTGGTAGCTGCATCTTCCCAAATATGTGCTTGCATCTGCCCGCTGTTAAGACAATGGAACATCTAGCTCACTCTTATTAATGTGATCTTTGTGAAAGACCTTGTGGAGGGATCAGACTACTGCAAATCAATTTTATACTCTTTGTATTTACAACAAGCCAGACGTAGTTAGCATTTAGGTGATGAGTTTCAGGAGGTCTTAAAGTTACAAAGCCCGAGTGAGAGTCTGTTTGATTTGACTTTGAATGTAAACACATTCTGTGGAGTGACTTTCCCCAAACATACTCCTGCAGTCACATTCAGGCCGCAGAAAGCCACCTCACAGGAGCTTTTAAATGCACACATACCACAGGAATTCTTATTAGAGGGGTTGGTAAAAGTCTGTCTTTGTCATTCTCTTAATCCTTCAGCCCTAT
Source organism: Epinephelus lanceolatus (assembly GCF_041903045.1). Taxonomy (NCBI): domain Eukaryota; kingdom Metazoa; phylum Chordata; class Actinopteri; order Perciformes; family Serranidae; genus Epinephelus; species Epinephelus lanceolatus. The sequence goes on from NC_135740.1 coordinate 7,652,266, forward strand.
GCTCTCTCTTTCTCTTTCCCTCTCCACCTCTGCTCCTCAATCCCTCGCTCGCTCCACCCTGCTCCCAGCACCAAGCTAAAACCCTTCATCCCTCTCTCTGTTGTTATTTTAGTCTCCACTGCACTCATGCCGGCCTAATGAAGTGTGGATGAGCGCTATGGTGACTGGATCGCATTTATCATTGACTTTGAGTTTAGTTTACAGAGCTCTGAATAATTTATTATGTATGAATAGGGGTTTAGAGTCTATCACAGTTTGATAATGTATTCCTCCTTGAAGCCTTCCCTGAATCCTGATGAAGCGAGCGGAGTTTCTGCACACACACTCTGCATGTGCTGATGTGGCTGCTATACAGAAGGCTGGCATGTGTTGGGAAACAGATATGCCCCGATTCCTTCCTCATAGCTTCAGAGAAAGTTATTTTTCTCATTGATCTTAAAGCATTTGACAGCTGTAAACATACGACTAAGTTACAAATGGATACAACATGGCAAAAATGTAATACAGTGGTTAGGATTATCTTCTCTTCTTCATTCTTCTCATTGGACTTTTCTTTGACCCCATCAATACAGAACACAAGTAAACAATAGTTGCAGATATACAGATGTTTGAAATGTATTTGGTTGGCCTCACAAAGTGCAGATTAGTGAAAAAAAAAAAAAACAATATTATGTTTATTATCTATTAAAAAATTACAACGGTACTGCAGTTATTTTAACAGCAATGTACCTTCTCTACTGTGACCTTCTCAGGGCTGTCAACTTTTCAATAAACCTTGGAGAGAGATTCAGCAGGGCCGACCAAATTTTGTCGTTTAGGCCTACACATTAATACCTATTAATTATTATCTATTAATATCACAGACAATTATGTTTTAATACTTCATTTTTCTTTTCTTTACCAAATACAACAGGTAACCACAAAACCTTCATTTCACATAATGTGGCCTATTACACGGACATAAATTTATATTAAAAAATAAATGCTGTGTTGATATTAATATAAATTTGTCTCTTGCATTTGTCATGAATCATGTTTCTAATTTGCCTTGTTCTACATCATTTTAGTGTGGTGACTACCAAATGAACTCATAAGTGCAATTCCAATCACATCATTTCAATCACATAAACAAACAATGGCTCAATTCTGCTGAATATGTCCATCAATGAGCATGTGCTCAGTTAGTGGCCAAAATTTATGACAGCGGAATTTTTCGCCTATCTACTGCTTGCTCTGCCCAGTTGTTTAAAATGATGGTTGCTGCAGCAAAAGGCTACTACTTTAATTTAACTGCTAACATAAAGTACTCTTTGCTGCTAATTTAGCATTTTTGACATTTACAAAGCTCTCCAAATACCTCTACATGCTCTCACAACACATGTAAGAAACTAAATATAAAGTTGTTGTGTTTTTTTTAAGATTTTTTGGGGGGGCTTTTTCGCCTTTAATGGATAGGGCAGAGTAAAATGGGGAGAGAGAGAAAGAGTGAGAGAATTGCATGCAGTAACTGCTGCAGAGAGGCATCACCTCTATAAACGGGAACTGCCCATTGGTCCGACAGCCCATTGTTCCGACCATATTAAACTCATTGTTCCGAAGTCCGTTCCGAAATCATCATGATGCCCTGTGGTTAAGGTCTGGTTAGGTTTAGGCACAAAAACCACTTGGTTAGGGTCAGGAAAAGATCATGGTGTGGGTTAAAATGAAAAAGAAAGTGACAAACACATAAGCTGTGAGCCTGCTTCGCCTCAAGCCTCTCCCAGCTGACCCAGAGCCGGTCACGGCGCACCATCAAGGTAGAAATACGCCCACCGGGAGCCGTTCAGCACCGCGGGCCGTCAGACTAATGGGATGTCGGACCAATGACATGGACCCCTATAAACAGGGCGCCAGCACTATCTACTACACTACCGACAACCCTAACTTTGAAGTTTAAAAGCTAAGGACTTGCTACTTCACAACACACATGCCAACATACCTGGAGGTGAGAAATGCAAGACTTGAAATATTTCTTCTTCCTCTTCTTATTAGCAGGAGGGCATCATTCATCATTGTAGGCAGTAGTAGCCTAGTTATGTAAGGTGGCGCCACCTACCGTACAGGAGTGGAACGACTACCAGCACTTTATTTTTTTTCAAGTGAGAAATTGGAGGTATGGCGTGAGACCGTGCGAAATCAACCAATTGTGTGACTCTCATGGCGAATGCGTGAGAGTTGGCAGCTTTTCTTTCTGCCTCTTTTTGAAGAGGGAAGGAGATAAAATAACGATTAAATAGGCCTACTGAGTAACGTGACTCCCCATGATCCCAAAGTTTCTTGTAATCTTAGCTGGATTGCATATAATAACTTGATTCTCTTGCTTTTTATCTAGCACCATCATGAGGTCAAATTTCCAGTTTCTCCAATACTTTGGTAAATGACATGCAAAAAGACAGAGGGGCGGTCAGGAGTGGTTGTTTGTGCACGTTTGTGTCTATTTTGCAAGTGTAAGTGGTGCTTTTTGTGGTTGGTGTTGGACGATAGGTGCATGTGGCTGCAAGTCACTCATCGGGATGAGGAAATCAGTTTGCCAGTCTGTAAACTCTCCTCCTGTGACTCTGCTAGCTGGCCAGGTCAAGGATTTCAAATGTAAACATTGAGGAATTGGAGAAAATGAGCATGAGCAACAATCCCGACTACATGGACAAGCAAGACCATCTCTGCATCCATATCTGCATTAGGGCTGTACCCAAATATTCAGGTATTCGAATATTCATTTCTATGGGTAGGTATTCGTTATGAAAATTTGGTATTCGATATTCGTTTTTTTATTTACTTTTTTTTTTAATTATTATTTTTTAATTACATATTTTTTTGGTGCTAAATGTAGTCTTTTTGTTGTTGGTAAATGTAGGTTATCAATAAAAATCAAAACTTTTAAATTGCATTGTTAAAAATGTGAAAATATAGTATAGCCTACCAACTGAGCTTGTGCTCACGGCACGCTTGAGCGCATCCATCTGAGGCTGTGGATCAATGCCACGTTTTACCACTTTATCACTATTCCCTCTAACTGGTAGCTGTTTTTTCATTATCTTTTGAATTTAATGTGAATTATGGAACCGTTTTTGTCAATGTTTGTTTCCCCCGTTTTGTACAATAAATTATTGTTTAAAGTTTCATCAAGTTCCTTTTGGAGTGCGTGACACAAGTGTGTTTTGAAAACGACAGCGGACTGTCACCTGCTCAACGCATCAGTACCTTCGGATGCCATGATAGTAATAGCCAATAATGTCAAAATATCATTTACAGACCGATTTAACAGACGATCACTGCTGCCCGACCCGCAGGTCCATTTGCGGGTCCCGCGGGTTATGGGTCGACCCGCGCATCACTACTCAGCTCAGTCTATAAGGCTGTACACAACAGTAAGGCTATAGACATTATATTCTATTCAGGCTGGCAGAACCAGCAGCGCATTGGCTCTACAGTGCACGGCACTGCTGATTAACCATTTTATCGCAGCATAGAGTGTCTGCCAGCAACCAATTACTTGCAGAGGCTTCCTACAACTTGTTTCAGCGGTTCTGATTTAATCAGAAGACAAATTAAACAGGATGACTAGCCAATGTGAAAATCAAAAGAAAGCATAGAATAATGTACTTAAGGAAACTGTTGTGCATCACATTTTTTTGTGGTTTGAAAGTAAAGATCCGGTCGCCGCTGTGCAAAACTCCGCAATACAATTAGGTCTGAAAAAACCCCGGAGGAGTGCTTCTTTGAAAGGAGCCGAGCCTGGCGTAAAACCGGAGAGAGCAGGCACAAGCATTGGATAATAAACTGGATGACCTCCATCCATCATCAGTTGTTCTACAAGATATCAGGAACTGTAATATACTGTAATTCACCAAAACTTAGCTAAATCATGGGATATCGGACAGTAATCACCCTGGTGACTCTTTGATATGTCAATCTGAGAGAGCAGAAGACTCTGGTGAGAGAAGGAGAGGAGGCATGTGCTTTATCGTGAATAAGGACTGCTGTGACAGTGCAGCTATCTTGTTAAGGTCAAAATGTAAGTACACAAACAATGATTCCTACTTTCAGTGGTGCAACTGATAGAGTGAATCAGAGTCTGGAGCATGTTTCAGGATACCCCATTCAATGTCACAATTGCACCAATGAATTCAGACTCATAGATTTAATTATTTAAACAACAGAAGCAACAGAATCTCAAACTACAGTTTGATCATTCCACAACCAGACACTATGGATTACCAGAACCATCCAGAAACGATTAACAATTATTAAGCAGCAGCCAACAATGTAAGGACAAAATTACAATATGCAAGTTGAAGGAGCTGATAGGAACACATTTCACTGGAGCTGTGCTTGCATGACATCATGTGACAAATAAAAGTGCTGACCAGTCAGCTGGAAATAGTTATATTTTATTCCATCATCATCTCATCTCAAATGTATAGTTATTGCAACAGCTACAAACTGCGTAAAAATGCTAACAAATCAGTTTTTGCCTCTGTACTGGTGATAGCCGTGGCCAGAGGAATTATGTTTTTTTAGGTTGTCAAAATGTACGTCCCATCCTTGTGAATATATCTTAAGAACAACTCAATGAAATTTCTTCAAATTTGGCACAAAGGTTCATCGTTGGACTCAGCAATGAACTGATAAGATTGTGGTGGTCAAGGGTCAAAGGTCAAAGTGGCCATGGCCTTGCATCCATCTCATTCTTGTGAACACAATATTTCAAGAACAGCTTGAGGGAATTTCTTCAAATTTGGCACAAACGTCTACTTGGAGTCGACAATAAACTGATTAGATTGTGGTGGTCATAAATGAAAGGTCAAAGTCACTGTTACCTTGTCTGTCTCATTTTGTGAGCACAGTATCTTAAGAACACCTTGCAGGAATTTGACACAAACATTCACTTGGACTCAACAATGAACCAATTGGATTTCAGTGCTCAGTGGTCAAGGTCAATGTGACCTTGCATCTGTCCTATACTCTTGAACGCGATATCTCAACAGCACCTCTTGGGAATTTCTTTAATTTTGACACAGATTTCAGATGGACTGAAGAATAAACTAATAAAAAATTGTGGTTGAAGGTCAAAGGTCAAGGTCAGTTTGACCTCATAAAACATGTTTTGTCCATAACTCAAGAATTCAAACGTCTAATAGGATAAAATAATGACGTGATTACATTTTATATCCAAAAAGACAAAGGTCAGCTTCACTGTGACATCATAATATTCTGCATTAAACACTTTTCTGGCCATTATTCAGTGTCATAACTCAGGGACAGAAGGGGAGACATTTGCTCAGAGACATTTGCTCAGATACTGAATTGGTGACACTCATCTAGGGTGCCCACCTTGAAACTAATTGTATAGATACTCTGTGCTGCCGGGGCAAAAATGTGTGTGAAGCATCCATGTTTTCACAGACATGATTAGAAACTATAAGAGAAACTTGACTGGTGCACAGAGGCACAGAGTGGTAATTCTAGTAGTAAATATGGACTACGAGATTGATTACAGAGAACATTTGACTTGGAGTGTGTTGTGCCACATAAAAGCTTGTAAATTGGGTTTAAGTTCCCATTGCAAAAAGAGACATTCACTGAGTGAGACTAATTTTTTGTAATGTAAAGTGACACTACATGACTGCAACAGGAGAGATCTGAGGCTGCTGATGGTATTCCAATATGTTACACTGCAACTCCAGAGGAGCTGCTGTGTCACTGTAGTGTGTCACTAATATTAATATTACAGTGACACTAAGTCACCAGGACTTTGCCTTGAAACTGAGTATTTTAGGCCAAAACTAAATCTTGCCAACAATAACCAAGTCATTTCTTTTTACCTAAATGTAGCCCCATGTTAACCACAGTGTTGTTGAAACTAACATGCTCGAATACAGCGATTACCTCTGATACTCCTCGTCCCAGAAGCGTAACGCCAACCCTCTGGTTCCCCCATGCCCTGTCAGCACTGTTGCTGATGTTACCAAAGTTTGTGGTGTTAGGGTCGTTAGCTATGAGCAGCGTTAGCTGTTAGCCACCGGCTCAGCTACCTTCATGTTGAGAACCTTGTGCCTAAATCAGATTCTGAAAGACTCATTAAGGATCCATCTACTCAGATAACTCTCTTTTCTCCCTGGTGAGGTCGGGAAGAAGGTACAGGTCAGCATTCAGAGGCTCAGGAAAAGATTCTACTCTGTGAATCAGAATTGTCGTACTGGCTAACTTTAAACACACTGTCCAGCTGGCTGCTACAACTTTCAGGCCTGAGCAAGTTAGCAACTGGGTGCTAACATTACTCAATGTTCAGGCCTCTAAACAACAATGGGACCTAGGAAAGATTTTCTCTGGGTTCCTCCTCACTTTGTGTGTTTGTGTGTGTGTGTGTGTGTGTGTGTGTGTGTGTGTGCGTGTGCGTGTGTGTGTGAGAGTGTGTGTGTGAGAGAGAGAGAGAGAGAGAGAGAGAACACAGGAACTAGCCAAGTCTCTGGGGAGAGAGTTTCTATAAAAGACTTTTTAAAAGAGTGTTTTGTTTCACAGGCCTGGTAATTGTTTGTCTGCATTGTTGGCTTTCTTTCTTCTCCTCAAGAGCAGTGGATTGGTCGAGTCCTCAATGGTTTTGATTTGATTGAGTCCACTCTCACGGTTGCAAGAGCACTTGTCATTTCCTCCTTATAATAACAACAATAGCGCCATTACCAAAATGACCCACATCAAAATGCAGAACGAACAAGAATTACATCCTGCTTTAAGCCATCTGATGCAGATTTCCTTGATGACTGCACACACACAATGAACTTCAAAAAGCAAACATTTTTCACGTGCAATCACATGCACGTACAGACACACACAAACACACCCACAGCAGTCCCACTCTTTCACTGATTAGGCATACAGCAACTGTGCATGTGAAGGCTGTGGAAGTCGTTATTGTGTGACAGATTAACATGTCTCCTGACTTTGGGCACACAGTAATGATGTCACATTTCAGTGTGTGTCAGTGTAGATGCGTTTTTGACATTCTGAAACTACACAGACCTGGTCTATGCATCATATTCACAACATTCAGAGCATTAATACAGAGGCAAACAGCTATATGCTATGTGAAGATATCATGGAATTATGGTGTCCTGAACAGAGAATTAAGGCACGCGCCCTTTGTGTATGTTGTATTCCAAGCTTCTCCGTACATTCAGCCCAGTTGCCAGAAGAAAATGTTGGCACAGTGTTTCTGCAAACCACAAGTATGTTACATTTGCATGTTTCATATGTATCATATCAGCATTTCTAAAGTGATGTAATATATATGCTGAATTCTGAATCAGCAGGTGGAGGGGAAAGGGGACAGCATGGCACCTTATCGAGACACCTGCCAAGATGCAGACCACTGTTCAAGAACAACGAACAACAAAACAAGTTGTAACTCAATGAGTCATTGCTATTTTTCCCGCGGCTTTTTAGGCATATAAAGTGATTGTTTTTTTTTGCCAAGACATTGCTGTTTTTCCTGCCGGGATTGTGCCCATGAAAACTGACATTTTAAGCCAATATAAATGATTTTTTTTTCCTAACTGTAACCAAGTGGTTTTTGTGCCTGAACTTAACCACACATTAAGCACAGCGTTGTTGAAAGTAAAGGTTCAGTGTAAAGTTTCAAAGTATCTGCTACATCACAACATGCATATGTAATGTATCCCTGGTTTGCAAAGATGTACAATGCCAACATTTCCTTTTGGTGATTGGGATAGATCTTCATTGTGGTCCAACCACACATGCTTATTAGCGCATGTGAGAACCCATGTATGTATCCCACTGGCTAGGCACTGCTTGCATACAACAATTACTGCTGATACTGTTGAAAAATAACGCCCACCCTTCGTTTCCCCCCGCAGTTAACCTGTCATATTTGTCAGCACTGTAGCCCCGATGTTAGCACAGTTCATGTTGCTAGCACTGTTGGCTGCTGGCTGCCAGCTCAACCACCTCCATGTTGAGAACCATGTTCCTGAATCAGAATCTGAAAGACTCATTAATTATCCCATTATGTGGATAATGGCCTTTTCTCCCTATTGAGGTCGGGAGGAGGGTACCGGTTACACCAAGCCAGCACTGAGAGGCTCAGTATGAGCTTCTACCCTCAGGCCACAAGGATCCTAAATAAAGACTCTTCCTAAAATAATGCTCATCTGTAGCCTTATATGAGAACCACCTCTTTGTCTTGCGAAGCCTCTTGAACTGTATCCACATTCAGATCCTTGCCTCAGTTGTTTGTGATGCACCAAAACCTGAGAATGTGTACTATGTGTGTTGCGTTGGGGGTGTCAGTGAGGTTTCGAGTGACATCTGTCTGTTTTGAAGCCATCTAAAGAAGCTTATTCATTTGATATACAACAGGCCTGGCACGATAATAATATTATCAACTATGATGGCATGATCCTGCTGTTTTTGCAACCTTAATATTACCCATTGGGTTTACATGAACCCATCCTTCACCAACATTTTAGCCACCGGCCAGAATATGCTGTCATTTCTGGTCCTCAGTAAAGTTTGTGTTGGAATTTCTTACAGGCTAACTTTTATCACCAGACCCCAGTGACACTGCAGTGACAGCAAAGATAAAGGAAAATATGTGCAGGCTACTGGTGGAGAAATGCAGGCCGCCTGGAATTCAAGACCTCCTGAGAAATGCCACCAGCTTGGATCTGAGGTATCATGGCGGCATGGAGGATGCAGAGGTCTTGGATGATGTCAAACATCAGCTCTAGCAGGAGCTACTTGACATGACAGAGGAAGAGGGAAGTGTAGAAAGTGCCAGTGGTGAGAACTGTAGTGAAGCTGCAGGGGGAAATGATGGATCTGACTTTCCCGCAACCCCAAGAAGAAGATGCTGCTGAGTGACCTCGCTGACCAAGGTCCTCCAGGAGGAAGGACTTGATGCTCATCTGATTCCTTGATGTGGTGGCGTGATGATCATAGAGGATTTCTTTTAAAAGCTAAGTTAGCACAAAAATACATGTGCATTTGTCAGATCATTTTTAAAAGAGTAAGAGATTGAACACAGCTACCCAAATCAGGATTGTCCATCATCACCAGTACAGATACTGACACATTATACTCGAATGATATTCGTAAAAAGTACATTATCCAAACTGGATGCTTGTTCATCCAAATATTCAGTGCAAACCCTAGTTACCAGGTACCAGATAGTGAGGAAATAACAATGGCAGTGAAGTAGATTCAGTAGGTATTTGATGGGCGGGGATGACCACCTAGCTGGAGTGGTTCTACAGTGTATTATTAGGATGTCATATCCAGCTGCAAGGAAGATTAGCTCATTGTTACGCATCTTCGGATAGATGGAGCAGGAGAAGAAGAGAGGAAAAGCTCTTTTCTCATATACTTTGGGGATATCTATACCTCGTGACACATCTCTAGACACAGTATGCCCATGAGCATCAGCCCATTCAATCTCCATTCCCTTCCTCCCACATCCAGCCCTCTATAATCACCTATATTGTGTTTTAATGCAGACAAATCCTTATATTGTTGTTCTTGTTTACATATTTTGTATTTCTGTTGACAGACAATTCAGAACAAGAAAGAAAAAGCCTAATGATTTAATCACAGCTCAAATGTCACCCAGGCTGCTGTGCCATGGTGGTAATCAAATTATTTTTGATTATTTTATAATCTTAATGTTGTCTGACATAATCAACATAAATACAGGCTAATGATGACAGTTGTATTGACACTTTAAATGAGTGATCACAGAGAGTGTTACAGAACAGACGGTTGTCTTCTTAACTGCACTGCCACACAGCCCTAACTGTGCAGGCAGACACAGTCGGTTATTCAGTTTCTCGACAATGAAATGAAATAGATACTACCTGTTAACCAGCAGTCATTGCAAGCTGCTGGCTGCTGATGAAATCTTTATTTTATGACTGCGACATGTCTTACAAGGTTAACATAAATACAGGTTAATGACAGCAGCTGTTTCTTACATTGACTTTTAAAATGAGTGATGGCTTTATCATGCTCTAATCTAGATCTAAATCTGTCACAGATTATGGCTCTTTAGCCAGCACAGCTCATGTATGATATGGAATAACAAACCCTACTGTATCCCATAGAGAAATGATGAGGGAGGACTTTGTGACTCCTGGTTGCAAACAGCATGTTGGATTTTAAGAGGCTGGAGAAAACTGCGTACAATAGCATACAATAAACCTACTGTGTGATGCAGATATCAACTTTCACTCCAGCACTGAGTTTAGTTTCCAAAGTTGGCAGAGGCAAATATATATCAACACCTATTCAATGTCAGGATATTTGCTGGGAAAGTCATGATGAGAGGCTTGGCTTCAGCAGTGATGGCACATCACATGCACATGTAAACACACACACACACACTAATTCCATTCAGTACCAATCAATATCATAATTAAGCAGAGTGGTGACTGCCGTGACAGTTCTCTGGAAAGATGCCCACTGGCTATCTGACATGCTGTTGCTTGTCTGTCAGCACCACCACCACCACCTCCAACACCACCACCGCACCCTGACCATAGCTGTGTGTGATAGGTGGAGAGGTTTCAGGGGGCTGGGGGAGGAGGAGCCGGCAGCTGTAAGTGCGGTTGAAGAGGGGTAAGTACAGTGGGGGAGGGTCGAGTATAGACCAGGAAAGAGATGACGGGATGAGAAGTGATGTGTGAAGAATACACAGATCTCAGCTGATAGATCTCTGAAGGTCACCGCTTTGAAAGCCTTGGTGTGAAACAGAGCACTAATCTGTCATGCGGCATTCAACGTGCATATAAACAAAATTCATCAAACATAACTTTATGAAATCTAAAACTCTGATGCTAAAGTAATTCATAATAATTATTCATTAATTGACTCCACCAGCATAAAATTCAGTGTGTTACAACATTTATAAAGAAAAAAATATCTAAAATATTTTAGGTTTTAGTGTCTCATATCAAGCTTTAGTGCTTTTCATCGTTGCCTTTCTATTATTATTATTATCATTATTATCATTATTATTATTTCTACTATTACTACTCTACAATCACTGTTGTTGCTGGGATTAGTACTCATGTTGCTAATAGTATTACTAATGTAACTACAACTACTAACTACTACCACTACAACAACTGTTGCTACTACGATATTTTTTTGTCCAGTGGAAAAGGGGTCATAGATACACAAAAAGCGTGCCCTGTGATTAGCTATGAGACGCTGCAGGGCGTGACAAAGGGTCTGTATTTGAGGACCTTGGAATGAGCAGGTTGGGCAGGATAGGTTAACCAGGTATAAGTAGGCTTGACTGGTGATCGAGGTTGAGGTGCTCCAGAACCAAAGTTATCTCGTTAACTTCATTTGAAAAAACATTTCCACATTGCTTATAAATTTTGATTTGCTTAGTGTGTGCGAAGACTTATTTTCCTTATCCACTGGAATAAAGGTGATAATACATTGTAAAGATAATATCTGCTCTCTTTTCAGACGTGGTTTTACAAGTCTTTCAGAGCAACATTGATTGTGGAGAAAAGACTAGCTTTAACAAGAAGAGAGTGTGTATGCAAACTGCCTGACCCAAGTGTTCCTAGAGAAAATGAGATTTTGATGGACTAGTGGAATGACAATAAAGCTCTGTCAGAGCTTGTGTTAAGTGGTAATAGTATCCATTATCAAGGAGGATCAGCGGAAAGTGAAGAGGGACACTTGAGGTGAAAGAAAGGACGACAAAGTGACAACAGCACTAGAGATAATCTCTGCCCAGTTTCCTAATCACTTAGCCTGAATGTACAGATGTTTCTGTCTGATTATCTCATCAGTGTCAAAGGTTGTTTCACCCTTTTGAAGAGGAAATCAAACTGATACAACAATGCTGGAAAAATTAACTGCAGCCTTTACAAGTGCATGTTCTTCAATCCCATGTTTACTAGGATCAAACAAAACACCAGTTTTATTATAGCTTTGACCATCCTCTTTGAAAACTTAGCCTGCTGCAAACAAATAAAACAAATAAATTGTCTGTTTATGAGTCCTAATTATATTTCCTCAGAAATGGTGGTCCTGTGGACAGATACTTCAGTCTCCGCTGTGGAACTTTACAGTTCCTTCAGGATTATCTTTGGCCTCTTTGTTGTCTCTCTGATTCATGCCCTCCTTCCCTGGTCCATGAGTTTTGGTGGGTGGCCCTCTCTTGGCAGGTTTGTTGTGCTGCCATATTTTTTCCATTTTGTAATAATGGATTTTTATGGTGCTCAGTGGGATGTTCAGAGTTTCAGATATTTTTTATGACCCAACCCTGATCTGTACTTTTCCAGAACTTTGTTCCTGACCTGTTCGGAGAGCCCCTTGGTCTTCATGGTGCCACTTCCTTGGTGGTAAACTTTGCTTAATGGTGTTGCAGACTCTGGGGCCTGTTAGAACAGGTGTATTTATACTGAGATCATGTGACACTTAGAATGAACACAGGCTGACTTTATGCACACAACATGTACTTCTTTAGTAAATAAACATGATGAGCATTTCAGTATATTCACTTTAGGGAAAGCAAGTCCAGTTTAAGGGTTATTTCACCACTGGAAAGATGGCATTTTGATATAACTGGGCGGTCTATGCAGTAGAAAGACACAAGTACTTTTGAAATTTGTGCTACAGAACCAGAGAAAAAAGAGAAAATGGATTCTTCTGCTCAAGAAGGAGAGAACCTACAACTGCCGCACCAGACCAATAAATGCTCCTGCTGGTGGGTGACGCAACACGTCTGTTTGAAACAATGGCGGCTGGCTGGCAAGAAACAATCTTGATCTCTTAAGCTAAAACATGTTTCTGGAAAAGTTTGAGGTGAGAAATAGGCAATGCAGTTATAAGTAGTCATGGATTATTTTTGATCAGGGCTGCTTAATTTTACTGTTTGATCAAATCATTTTCTGCCCCTGTTTTCACTGTGTAGGAAACACTATGGCACCCACTTCCTGTTCACAAACTCTCATATACTAAAATATGTTCCTGACAATTTGATCGTATTTCGGTCAGAGTTTGAGAGAGGGTAGGGTCTGTCTCTGTATCTGCTTCTATACTCTTTGGCCTCTAGTTTCGCAGACCGGGCGAGGCGGAGGCACAGTGCACCTGCGCTTCGCCAACTGGGTGTGGCCAGGCGGATTTTGCAAGTTTGGCACACCGTGCGCGCTGGCGCAGTTACTCCTCTTTCCCACCTCTGTCCCTCCTATCTGTGCAAGTCGGAAAGAGGGAGGAGAGAAGGCGTGGAGTGGGTTTTACACACATCACACCAATCAAATGAGCCCCTCTCCTCGCCCTTAAATGCGTAATGAGAGTTAACTCAATTCGCCATTGCAGAAGAGAGCAGCACCGTCAGACGGCCAAACTTCTCCCAGGAGGAAACTGATGTTTTGGTCCGGGAGGTCCAAGCTTGCAGTGTCCGAATATACGGAACTGCGAGCAGACCTCCACGGGCTGATGATGCAAAGGTAGCCTGGGAGGAGGTCACCACAATTGTAAATCAATGTTGTTGCGTTTCTCACGCTCTCTCTTTCTCTCTTGCAGTCTCACTCTGTTTCTTTTCTTTTGACTTTTATAAGATGACAGATGCTGAATATATACTCCCTATCTGATGCTGTGGCTGTTTGTGGTTGGCTGAGAGGGATGTGAACTCATTAGTTTGCAGCTGTGTTAATCAAATCAGGTTGGGTTTCCATTACGCGTGCCAAACGTGCCAAACGGTGCCAATCCCCTTTGATCTGACATCAGATGTGACGGGACAGTCGATATAGAGATACATTTATGTGCTGATTGCAGATAGTTGCATTGAATGGTGTTTTTTTGGGTATTTATTGCATGGTTAATGTGCCTGACATTCTGGAAACCTGCCTGTGAGGTTTTGGTGACATGTGCGCACTGTCCGCCGGTCAGCCAAACTTTTACTTACACCGGCTGTGCTCCGCCTGCGCTGACAGTAGACCTGGTTTCAGCTGGCGAGCTTTTAGCGCATCTTCAGCGAAGCCTTTTGGCACGAAACTGTCACTGTGCCAAGCTGGATCTGTCGACACCTCCCCCTGCTGTGCCGCCGCACCCATCTCAGCGCACCTCAGTCTGCCAGACTACCAAACTGAGCGCGCCTCAGGTTGCGCTGCTCGAAACTAGCTCTGCGCGGGGTTCGCCACTCTGCGCCACCCTGCGCTGTGCCAGGAAACTAGAGGCCTTTGTGTCTGTGGTGGTGGCATTGGTGGCAGGCAATTAGAAAATGCAGAAGTACAGCCTGTAGTTTGAGCAACAGCCTGAGTGCCAGCAGGCAAGGGAGGATATCCAGGCACTGGTTAGATGGAAGGAAGTTTACCACAGTTCATTTACACATACTACCCAACATTGTTTTGATACAAAACTGGTTAAAAATCAACAAACTACCCTTTTAAGTCATGGGTAGTGTGATGATGTCTAATGATTGTGTGCCAGTCAGTGGTTAAACACAGGAATTACTCATTGCTTCAGTGTTTTTTTTTGTTTGTTAGTTTTGGGTTTTATTTTACCAGTTTGCTACCTTTAAGTTGTAGCCATATCAAGTTCCAATGTGGCACAGCCTTATGTAAACTCCCCTATCATTACGTGCTTGTGAATAAAGAAATATCTCCAGCTTACAAATGATGGATTTAGCCATTGTGAACCTCTTGGCATTTCCACCTCACCAAATTTGTAAGTAACATTTATGGAACAAAAGACATTTTCTGGTTAACTATCAGTATGGAAACTACAAGTCAACGAGCAGAGCTCAAACATTAGCCACTAAGACATTACAAGTGTAAGTAGCCATTTCCCCTTGTCTACATATGGATAACTTGTTGGTATGCCTACAAACTGAAATACATACACATTTAAACATAATATGTATGCATATATGTTTGTCTGTACATATATATACATATATATATATACATATATATGTGTGTGTGTGTGTGTGTGTGTGGCTAATTATTGCATTTTTACACCATGTGTATTTATTTGCACTGTCATCTTAAATAAACTTAACGAAAACTAAAACACGGTACTGTTCAACCGTTACTAACATTTCTTTACATCTCACCAGTGTAAGCAATTCCAGCTTAAACATAACATCTGGGAAACACAAACACTCCATTCATCTGGTAAACAACACTAGCTTAGTGACAATGTTCGTCTAATTACTATTTAATCAAATATATCAAATGCAGACTGTTTAAAGACAGTTTGAGCATCCACACTGTTGTCCTCCACCTGCCATCCAACCAGACAACTTACTTCCAAAGCATCACAGGTGCAGTGACTTTAAGTTAATTACTAACAGCACATGCCAGGACAAGTGTGTGACCAACAGGGACCGCCCAGACTGGCTGGAATTTTCCTCAATAATTAAGCATGCCATGTCACGTTAAAGGCTATGTTCCTCTGCAAACACTGACTGAGACACCGTAAGCTTAATGACTCGTGGTGACAACAGTCATCAGAATTTATTTTAAGTTCATATCTTGTTCATTTCAGTTTAGATACTCATGGCTGATGTGTATGCTGCCTAAAACAAATTGCCAGTTAAAATACTGCTGAACACCATCACAATACAGGAAAAGAACTGTTAAAATATGATTATGACACATAATAATGGCACAAGTTAATTCGACAATACTTCTAATTGCAGAAAGATTTCTGAGCTTTTGGGAAAAAAAGAGTGGGTCAGATTTTGTACTTAATTGGGTATCATTTAGACCAAAGTCAAAATATTTCTTGTGTCATTACCACCAACTGTTGATCAGTGGATGAGACTGAAGCCAATGACAGGATGCAAGGTGCCCTGCTTGTGTGCCTGCATATGGACTATAAAAAACAGTGTTAAAAACATTACTCCATAGCAGTATTGTAGACCTAGACCAGAACAATGTGAGTCCCTCACTGCATGATACACTTACAATGAAATGGGAACCCATCAAAATCCATAGTTCCAAAAAAATAAACACCCACAGAAAACAAATGAAAATTCCTCCTCATTCACCTCTTTTACTGCCCTACCATATATATGTGTTATGTATAAGCATAAAGTGATCACAAGGCATTGCAGAGGGCGAATTTTGTGTATGGAAATTCTCCCTTTTTTCCCATGAGCAAATAAATACAAAAACACACTAAAGACCTGAAACAAAAATATGCACCTTTATTTAACACTTGCTTTGTGCAAATTCTATTTAGTGATATCCCAACAGCTGTGCTCTTGACAGGTCCTGAAATAAAATGCAAAGTCCTCTTCCCCACTTGGCATCAAGTTTGTTGCCATCTGCTTTCACTGCACCTGGCAAGGCACCAGGTGTGGAGGAGATTTTATCCTTAGATGCTGAAGGCTCAGGATTTTGTTGGACTGTCCTGGTTGACACACCTCTTCAGGGTCGTGTGGAGGTCAGCGTCAGGGTCCCCAGTTGGGGATTCAGGTGAGTTTATTAGAAAATGTAGTGGGTTTCTGATGGGTGGTTCATGAAGTGACAAAGCAGCGTTCTGAGTAAGTTATTAATAACTTACAGAAACATTGCGCAATAGTCCACCTTCCACCTTCTCTTTCTCTCAGCAAGCAGCTTTGTCATCAGCGCTGCTGCGCTCAGGGTGTCTGTTATTCGGTTTTTGACAAGGAAAATCTTTTGTAGTCTGATATATTTAAATCTCTTAAGTCATAATGTGTGGCAAAATGATTTCCCCTTGAGAATAAGTAGTTTTAACACTGTGTCCTAACAGCAAGCGTCTCTCTGTCCATACTGAATCCATTAAATATACAATTCTGTTCCATCATGTAAACATACCACTGTACCTATCAGCTGTGTACTCATGTAAACAAACCACGGATGATATCAGCCATGTGTTCGAAATCACATGTAACCTCTTAAAAGTTGCGTGAGTACTTGCTGTCTTCCTAAATTTGAACTTTTTTAAGCAGGAAACCACATTTTATATTCTAATGGGGGCGGCAGTAGCTCAGCCCATAGGGACTTGGGTTGGGAACCGGAGGGTCACCAGTTCAAGTTTGGGGGATTACCCCCATGTGTTTGTGGGTTGGGTGGGTAAGCTCTCTTAACGGGCCAGGTTGATGCAGGTTTTATTAAACCCAGACTGGTGCATCACTAGTGCCCAGAGTATGCTTTGCCGCTCTGAGAGTGTGGTGCTCTGAATAACCCTGTGGTATATTCCAACAGCACTTGAATTAACAACTGTTCCAGTTTCTGCCAGAGTGCACTATTGCACTTGGAGTGAATATTTATAAACGCACCACCAATGTGATGTGTGTGAGTGAGTTAGTGTGTAAGTGAGTCAGTGATTAAATGGCAAACAGAGAGAGAGATGCACTCTCAATATGTGGTGGCGAATGTTGATATTGTGGCAGGCCACCACAAATGAATGACTGTGTGGGAAATCGTGCATAGCCTTCTTCCCCCATGATCGGGCCCCTGATAAGACAAGGAAAATGGATGGATAGACAGATAATCACATAGTATATATTTTCTTCCATTGAGGAAGAGATATTCCAATAAGTTACAGTCCTCAGCTTGTCTCTACCCTGGTCTTCTCCTCCTTTACCATGTGCAGCGGAATTATCAGAGAAAGTGATGCCACAAGAGTATACTGACTGTCTATGCTTTGAAAGCTCCTTCAGAGAACAGGTGCTGAGATTTAACACTGTGGTTTTGATCAGCCTTATGACACTTCAGGTCCTGCAGGTCTTTGATGATGTTGTTGAGAACACTGGCTGATGTAGCTGTGTGAAGCGCGCCACGGGAGTGTCAGCAGAGCGCCATTGCAGCTGACCTGAGCACTACAAAGACTTAATCAGTCAGACACACACAGGAGGAGTGAGGGGGGGGCAGTGGGACAGACAAAAGGCACAAACGCCTGTTCCCTGTTCATCAGACCCACTTTTAAAGGATAACTGAGTGTTACCACAGCTTGGGTCTCATTTACGTAGTTTTGACCTACATTCCTCTAAGTCATGACCAGACTGGATTCGCCAAGTTATAAGCTGAGATCCCAGAACAGAGACAATTCTAGAATTGGACATGTGCAGCAAGCACCAACATAACTGTCAAGTTAACTACAGGAGCTTACAGTTGTGTTTGTGTCCATATGATAAATGTCCCACAATCACTCTACTTTTAGCTCCGAATTGGCCTCCACCACCTCTTTAGAACAATATCAGCCTCTTTGGCTGCTAAATGTTCAACTCGGCTAGTTGCTAACTTTTTGTCTATGAAGTCAGTCGTAATTCTGTGTGGGGTTTTTTTGTACCTATTGTTCATTGCAGTATATTAGGCTCCTCCTTGCTGCTTTCTGCTGTTGACTAACCTGTTTTCAGGCCTGTCTATGGTACTGAATGAGACACATCTGTTAATAAAAAAATAAAAAAACAGACAGGAAAACTCATCTGCTCAACTGTACAGAGACATACAGAGACAGACAGACGGAGCCTATGAAGGCTTTCTGAAACCAAAACGAATTTTTGTGTGCTATAGACAGTGGGTGAATAAAAGGTAGGAATGTATGAATAGCTGTGAGTTATGATGATGATTTGTCACAGAGTCAGTAGATGTACGCTGGCAAATGTGTTGTGACGTATTAGTAAAGAGTAACTCATGAACAAATCAAGGCTTTATAGATAATAGCCCCAACAGAATCTGTTTCCCTTTGTGAAATGTTCAACTTTCCTCAGAACTGAAAACTGTTTTCTGTGTTGCTGGGTTTAATGAGCTCCTCTACACAGCACTTTGACATCTGTACTGTGGAGGTCAGACCAAAGGGTATGTCCATGTTTTTTCCCCAAAGTCTGTGTCGTAACCAATTTCAGACTAGCGCTTTGAAACTCAATAAGTTAAACATTCACACAGACTGCCTTCATCTGTAGTCAGAGGCGACTGCGGACCGTGATTAACCCAAACATCTCTGCTTTCACTGTCTGTGTAAATGTGTTGAGTTCTTCTCAGTTTGTAATGCTCAGACAGGAATTAACAACTCGGGAAAGTTATCACGGTGGCAACTTTCTTATGTTTCATCACGCCGATTCTGAGATAAACAGTAGAAATACTCTGTTCACATTACAAAGTAATCTACCAGATGCATGTGATTGGCCAATGCAGCCAGAGAACGGTAGTGTTGCAGCAAAAGTTCAGTCTGGTTCAGCTTTTTCATCAGCCAGCGCAGATAAGCTGATACATTAACTTTGCTTTGTTCAGGCGATGTTTGGCAGAGCTTAACACTTCTCTTCTACTACTGGAAATTGAACTGATGATTCTTTGGCTTGTGACAAACTAAATGCTGTTTGATGCCTCTCCAGGGTTTCAACTATCTCCATAACAGCAACTCAGCGGGTATATCACACAAAGACTTACCTTCATTTCTCAGCCTCAAGAGAGTTGGCAGTTGCTGGCTTGGTGTTTTTTAGCCTGATGGAAAAATGCTCGTCTTCCTTCACTCTCTCTCTCTTCCTAATGGAATATGCACTTAGCGTTGTCTGTGCTTGTTTATCAAGCTATAATATATGGACCTGTAGCCACGTTGAGTGAAAGTGTATTCCAATGATTGAGTGTCTAGTCTATAACAATAGGTTGCAGAGTAGTGTGTGGGGGCTTTTAGTTATGAGGCCTCTGATGGTGATTTGATGCCAGCAAGCAATTTGTCAGACAACAAGAAAGGTTTCTGTGAGCCATTAAAGGAATAAGAGTAGGAAATCATAGAGGTGAGGGGAAAGGATGGGCCACTGTTTGTTAAACTTGTCAAAGTAAATGGCAATAGTCAAGGTATGAAATAAAATGACAAATTTTCGAGGAAGAGCGCAGAGCTCAATGTAGAGAGTGTAATGTGGGTTTCATCACAACATGTGCCAGGCAGCAGGAAAGTGCCAGGGAAGTTGAGAGACAAAACAGCAAGCTGTTTGTGCCGATTGCAATACGGCCCAATCCCATTTCTTATATTTATCCCTACCCCTTGTTTCTGAGTGTTCCTTTGCCCCTCAGAATAGAGTTACAAAGGGTAGTGGTTGTAATCTGCCGCTATGAAATGGGACAACCCTTCGAGACCCTGATACATCATCAGTAGTTGTCAATGGCGTTTACATTAACAGAAGCGACTATGGCAATAATGGTATCACAGTGACATGTATCTGATGGAGATGAAAAAGCATGTACGTTTGTGATTATTTTACAACTTAAGTTTCTTGCTATCAATCTATCAAACAAGTCATCAAATAAAAAAGAGCACTGCTTCATTATCAGGCCACTAGCAGTGTTCTTTAAGTGGGATTTATATTTCTGCATCAATTCGCCACTGTACCTACAACA
This sequence comes from Epinephelus lanceolatus, assembly GCF_041903045.1. NCBI lineage: Eukaryota > Metazoa > Chordata > Actinopteri > Perciformes > Serranidae > Epinephelus > Epinephelus lanceolatus. Next base: position 7,672,650 of record NC_135740.1, read on the forward strand.
TAAGCTCTGCATCGACGTAGAGCCTATGCTGTATCAACAAAGCTAAATAATAAACAAAGCTTTTATTTACTTTTATTTCACAGATAAGAAACAAAGCATTTTATGTCTTGTGTGTGATTTATTATGGCTTCATATGCATAGAGGAAATATCCGCTAATCCTGAGGCTAATTTATACAATGTAAAATGCCATAGGCTTGTGCTAACATTAGCAAGTATTTGTTTGGAAAACATGTTAAGTATAGCACACTTGTTTTGTCAGTGAACCTTGTGAGTTGTAATGGCACTGAATTTTGTAATGTTATCTTTGTTAAATGTTGCTGTTGTCCCTGGCTTCATATGAGTAGAGGAAATGTCCGCTAGCCGCAAAGCTAATGTATACAATGTAAAATCCCATAGACTCATGCCAATAACATTAACATATTGTATTTTGTGTGGAAAATGTGTCCAGCAAAAGACAAGCACTTTGTCTGTGAATTCTGCGAGTTATAATGAAGCTGATTTGTGTATTTTGTCATGACCTGGCTCAAAGCCATGACAAAAACGAGGAGACGTACGGTTTTTAAAGTAAAACGAAATGATTTTATTGCAAACAATATAAAATTAGGTAATTGGCAACATAATCAAATACTAACTGAACTAACAAATAAACTAACTAAACCACAACATAATGCGCCAAGGAATCGCGGGCGCAGTGATGCAGCCACACCAGGTAGGTCACGGAGCAGAGCAGAGAAGAGAAGCGCAAATGTGAGGAGTAGTGCCAGCTCTTATACACCTGTGGACTGGCCAGGTCCACCCAGGTGTGGCAAGCCCCACCTACGACCTGCAGGGAAAGACAAGACAACACAAAAGAGGGAACACAGAACACAACACCAGGCCCTAGAGGCAGGAGGCCGTCACAACTTGTGTTTGAAATTGTCGCTATTAAGCCATGTTTAATGTGTGTTTTGGGTTTGTTTTGAATCAACTCAACTTTACAGCACTTCACAGAAGCCCCACTGCCAACAAGTGTTTTTGAGGTGTAACTGCAGAGTGACACAGACTGAACACAACACAAGTATAAACACTCACACTCACACCGTAGGCCACTGTGTAGGCTCTGCAAAGAGCTGACGCACAAGTATAAATCCGCCTTTGGGCCAACATTAGCAAGCTCCTACCCTGCCAGTCTGCACTGATGGAGTGGTAACAGGTGCAGCAACTACGCTGCCGGACTTAGATTAAATTTTGGGCATTTGAAGCCAATCAAAGGGGAGAAGAATGTGAAATATGTCAAAAAATGGGCCTGTCTTGGACAAATTAGCATGTAATGTTAACGCACTAGCAAGTTAGCTACTGAGGCATTAGCGTAGTGATTTTTTTGTTATGCTTGTTACTTAGAGAAGGACCATAACACACTGAAAAACATTAAACTAAGATGACAGGGTGGTTATCGTAACTTTTAAATCTTTAATAACAAATCTGTGTTTCTATTGTTGCTCATGCAGCCATGTTGTCAACGACTTCTCAGAACACATGGTTTGGAGTTGACCCTTTATCCAACAAAATTAGCACATGTATGTGGGTTTTTAAATGTCCCATGTATTTTTAAGCAGTATTCTCAATACCTGTTGACAAAAGGCGATGGACTACTTTTCCATTGCAAGCACTTATCCTATTCAGGGTTGTGTGTGTGTGTGTGTGTGTGTGTGTGTGCGCGTGTGTGTGTGTCTGTGTGTCTGTGTGTGTCTGTGTCTGTGTGTGTCTGTGTGTTTGTGTGGCAACCTGAACTTGCCAGACTATCACAGGGCTAACACATAGACAGACAACCATTCACACCTGCGTCCAATTTAAAGTCACCAATTAACCAAACTTGCACATCTTTCAACTGTGGGAGGAAGCTGGAGAACCTGGAGAAAACCCACACAGACACAAGGAAAACATGCAAACTCCACACAGAAGGGCCCCGATGGGTTTCAACCCTGAACCCTCTTGCTGAGAGGCAACAGTGATTCTGCTGCTTATCATGCTTAGAAGCCCAAAGAGGGCTACTATGTCAGGCAGAAGTGTGCAAAGTGTCACAGCACAGACATATGAAAGCCTTATTGCCTACATTTAATGTAAAATCATTGCTTCTCATTATTTGTTGAAACTGCAACTCTGCTTCCCTGCCAAGCAACTTGGTGTGTTGTTGAGGTTAAACAAGAGGGGAGCTTGTCAGTGAAGAAAAATACCCTATATATTCCAAGTGTACTGACTGACATTATAGAAAATGGAATGTTCTCACTTTAAAGCAGATCTGCCTGACACACATCACTCAGAGCTCTGGGCCTGGGCTAGGCCACTGATATACAGAGTTCATCCTACTAATGGTGGCTTTGACCAGAATATTCACAGTGACTCATATTCCACCAGATATCACAAGAGAGAAGATGTGAACATCTGCACAGTTGAAGAGTTCATATAACTGCAAATCACAGCTCTGTGCGCTGTGCACTGATGAGGTGTTTGAGTAGATGTGGAAAGACGCAGAGTGTTGCATCAAAGATAGATGTTCAATGAGAGGAAGATCTGGACGAGACAGGATCAAAACCAGCAGAATCCAACACGGCTTGCTCCGAAGTATGAGTTAAAAGTGAACTTTGCAAAACATGTCTTGAGCATATAGAACATCACAGTCAGGTTCAGTAATGAGACTTTGCAGCCTCTGGTATACACAGATTACCTCAAGAAGCCCACACAAGAGAGGATCCTTCACCCGCAGCAATAATGTGGACATTGCAAGGGAGATGAGTCACCACTCTCCCTGTTGCTTCCTCCTCGGTGTGTGTTTGAGGTTAATGCTGAGTACTGACAAACGATTCAGTGAAAGAAAAAGAAAGATGGCATGTTGATGAACAGTTTTAAGTTGTATTAATTATTAGTTTTTGTCACTACAGAGTGTGTCATCACCTAGAATACAGTTGTATAACAGGAGGAGCCACAGGTTCCTTAAGTATTTTTTTCCTCACTGCAAAATACAAATTCCCAAAGCTGTCCTTTTAAAATCTCCTCAATACTCACAAGTCTCTTGGATGATTTAACAGTTGTATATATTTATGTGGTGGTCATCAGTTTGAACAATTTTAAAGGTTGGTTTAAAGGATCACATTTTTCCAAACCCATACACATAGTTTTTGGTCACTGTTGTCTCTGAGGAAATCCTTTCTTAGCGTTAGGGACCAAATTCACAGATGTCCATCAATGTAGAAAGGCATTCCAAAGTTCAGCTGAAGCTCAGATAAGGCTTCAGTAGTCAGAGTTAGACAATTCTACCAAATGCCTACCTTTTCTTACTGCCTCTCTACCACAACTCAGCAAGGAAACACTGTCCAGGGAAACACAGAGGGAAAAAGGACTAGCTTTGACAGATACCCACTTGTTGTAACTCAGACTGCTGAAGCCTCCTATTATCTTCAGCTGAACTTCAGAAGTTACTTTTACACAGAACAAGGACTGTGGATTTTGTCCCTCACAGAATTTTAAGCTCATTAATTGAATCTTTGTTACTGAAATACATCTTGGCCTTCTCCTCTTCAGATGGTATGTCCATGAGCTTGTTCCTTTGAGTTTTCATGAAATAACCAGATATTTTCTGACACATTGTTCAACTTTTGTACTGATCATGTAACCAGCAGAGTTTTATGTCCAAGATTTAAAGAGAGAGAACTCTCAGTCCAACACATTCTCATCCCAGGATCAAGTACCAATGCTCACAGGTCGTCAGACACTGATACTTTCTCAGGCATGTGATACAGACACCAAAGGCACTACTTGGCATCTGAATGTGACAGCTGTCTCCTGAATGAAACACGTTGTGATATGTGGTTAATGCCGTCACAGCCAAAGTTAGGTTTAGAAAAATACATAATTGGCCTAATTCATGAAATGTTAGTAAATCTAGGAATAGATTTGCACATAAAAAACCTTGGTACTAAAAACCTACACTGGAGTCAGGAACTCCACAGGAAACTCTGATTTGATCGCAGGCACGTGTGTATGTTCGTAAATGCCAATCAATCTTAAACTGGCAGTGCACTTACACTTTTCAGATATTAGCATATATCCCCGCCCCTGAATAGCCAGGGTTCACCATATAAGGAGGTGAAAATTACTATGGATAGGTGCATCCTGTGGGTGAGCTAAAATATGTTTAATTTCTATTATCAGTTTAGATGCGCCATGTCACGCCAAGCTGCGCCAGAGATGGACCTTATCCAAAATAGGTCCAAAAGCTGGGCCGTCTACCCTCAAACTGGTAGCGATGACATCTCACAGACTGCAGCCAATCCCCAAAACCTGCTTCTCCCCCTCAAACAAGCCGTGTGTGTTGGGAGACTCTACCCACCTCTGTCTGCAGGAGACCAGATGGAAAGGTGTTTTTAAAAGTCTCTTTGTGTTCAGCTCTCAATACCTTTGTAGCTTGTGACTTCTAATTCTGTGGTTTGGAGTTTAGTTTCTCTCCTGTTTTTACTTTAGATATCTGCTTTATTTTACTGTGTCATGTTCGCTATCCGCCCTTATCAGACGTTTGTATGAAGTTGCTGCTTGAAAACCCAAACTTTTCCTTTTTTGCTGCTTCACATTAACAGTTTTTGTATAAAAAATAACAGAGGGCTTTAATTGTGATGAATTGATAGGAAATAAAATGTGTTTATCACTGAATTAGTGGAACTTTGTTAGCAGCTTTTCTTCAATAAAGGCAAGTCTAAAGATGGCACAGGGAGGAAAGTAAAAGCGCCACACTGAGATGTTAGATGAAGAGCTGCAGACAACAGGCTCTTACTGCACCTCTGCAAACAGCTCGCCTCCAACAGGTGAACTTCTTTTATCTGCCCTGCTCACCCAAACCAAGCCAAGCCAGCCCATGACTGTTGAAAAGGGGCAATCGGCCCAAAGTGTCAGAGTACCACTTGCCTTCACTTGCAAAATGTCTCTTAAATTAACACAAACTGATTAGGAAGAAATAATCACAAAAAGAAGCAAAGGAACCACAAACATCGAATGTGTTACATCAAACAGACACAAAATTAGTTCAAAGACACTCAAACAATGACAAAAAGAAACAAATACAAGATGATACCAAAACACCACAAAAAACACCACAAAGACTGTGTGTCTTGCTCCTGTGTAGGAGAGGTGGTGGAGCCCTTTGCATATCCGTTCTCAGGAGCCCATTGTCTTATTATCCGCCCATGCCCCCCTCTCACCCAGCATGGCCAGGCGGATTTTGCAAGTTTGGCACACCGTGCGCCTGGCGCAGCTACTCCTCTTTCCCACCTCTGTCCCTCCTACCTGCGCAAGTCGGAAAGGGGGAGGAGAGAAGGCGTGGAGTGGGTTTTACACACATCACACCAATCAAATGAGCCCCTTTCCTCGCCCTTAAATGCGCCGCACAAAGGCGTAATGAGAGTTTACTCAATTTGCCATTGCAGAAGAGAGCAGCAGCGTCAGATGGCCAAACTCCTCCCAGGAGGAAACTGACGTTTTGGTCCGGGAGGTCCAAGCTCGCAGTGTCCGAATATACGGAACTGCAAGCAGACCTCCATGGGTTTCCATTACACGTGCCAAACGTGCCAAACAGTGCTAGTCCCCTTTGATCTGACATCAGATGTGACGGGACAGTCGATATAGAGATACATTTATGTGCTGATTGCAGATAGTTGCACTGAATAGTGGTTTTGTGGGTATTTATTGCATTGTTAATGTGCCTGACATTCTGAAAACCTGCCTGTGAGATTTTCGTGACGTGTGCGCACTGTCCGCCGGTCAGCCAAACTGCCACTACAGCGGCTGCGCTCCGCCTGCGCTGACAGTAGACCTGGTTTCAGCTGGCAAGCTTTTAGCGCACCTTCGGCGAAGCCTTTTGGCACGAAACTGTCACTGCGCCAAGCTGGATCTGTCGAAACCTCCCTCTGCTGCGCCGCCACACCCATCTCAGCGCACCTCAGTCTGCCAAACTACCAAACTGAGCGCGCCTCGGGTTGTGCTGCTCAAAACTAGCTCTGCGCGGGGTTCACCACCCTGCGCCACCCTGCACCGCGCCAGGAAACTAGAGGCCAAAGTCAGTTGCTCTCAGCATCGACTATTGCCGGGTTTACATTACAGTTACTGGAAAGCCCAGTCGTCACATAGAGACGCCAAAAGGTGCTTTTGGTGTCAGTATTACATGTGGCAGGGCATGACAAAGCACTGGCGTTTGAGGACCTGGGAATGAGAACGGACTGCCCAGTCACATAACACTGTCTATGAGACAATAAACTTGGGGAACACTGGACACCAGAAGCAACTCTTTCCACTTAGCTACTGTGTTAGATGTTTTGTCTTATACACCCATTTAATTGGCAACTCTGTCAATCACTCAAATCTGTCTATAATTAGGTTGCAGTTACATTTTAATATAAGTTGGAATGGACCATGTCAGTGTGACAGGGCTGTGAATCTGTGCCCACTCAAAAAAGTTGAGCTTGTGAAGCTTCGTGTCCTGGCAGCATCTCTCTGTACGTGTTCTCAGAACTGCTGGGAGGTGAGCCAAAAAGGACTACATTTCTCTGTTGCTCTGTTACTGAAGGTAATCTACCATATAATGAACCAGTGATCTCAGAGACAGTTTTCATTTCATATGAGCTGTACAGCAGGGACCTGCGTCCTGCAGTATATTTACTGTTATTTACATTGTTAGTTTACTTATTCATGTATTTAGCCCTAATTAACTGAACTTTATCATCTGATGGAGAGAGGCAGCCACTGCATAATTTACTTCATTTCTATGCAAATAGAAATGGAAATTGGGGTCCAATTAAAGATCTTTATGGATGACAAGCACATATACACACACATGCTACATATCCATATGAACACACACTCACAAAACACAAACACACACACACACGCACACATACGCACACACACTAACTATGATATGTGCTTGTATCTACTCAGCTGAGAACGATTGCAACAAGAAGGCAATTAGACTCTGGGATCAAACCTGCGTACTCATTGATTATTCCTTACGATATGAAGAGCTAGCAGGTGTGTGTGTGTGTGTGTGTGTGTGTGTGTGTGTGTGTACATCATTAATAACATTTTTATTTTTTCTTTCTCTCTGTGAATGAGTGAAGTCTAAGCGGATGTGGCAGCAGCAAGCTGATCTCTGTGTTGTTGATTAAAGGATGAGTGGTGACCTTGACTCTGGCCTCCTGAGGCAGCACTTACTGATTTAAATCTAGCTGCAGTAATTACCACCCTCATCACATTTCTTCCACATTTTTCTTGCAATTAAGTCATTTTTACTTTTTAACTTTATGTCACAATGATGCACTGAAAGAGAATCCTAACTTGGAAATTAGCATTCTCCAATTAGGGAGACTCTCTGAGTTGTGACATGTGAGTGTCATTAACAGGAGGCTTCCTGCAAATGACACTTTTCGTTTTTGCAGCTTTGCCTATCATTCCTCATCAGTCATGATTGCAGAGACAATTTTTACTGTTGACATCCAGGTGAGTGGGGCAAACACATATGCCACCAGAAACTTATTTAGAAACAAAAGAGAGTCAGCTCAGTTGACCAAATATGTGTACTGGTGACACACAGGTCATGGTTTTTTAAAACCTGCACCCAACTAGCCTGTTGTGAGAGCCAATCCTATAAACATATGCTTTAATCATTTACTGAAACCTGATCCACAAACCAGAGCTGAAAGTTTCAGGTAATGACCATCGCTCTGTGTGAGAGAGACAGAGAGAGAGAGAGAGACGGAGAGATGGGAAGAGAAGACTGAAGGTGGATTATTACACAGTGTTTCTGTAAGTTATTAATAAGTTCCTCAGAACACTGCTTTGTCACTTTATGACCCCCCTGCCTGAAACCGCCAATATTTTCTAACAAGCTTACCAAAACTACCCGACCTGCAAGTCAACCCACGGGTGGGTCCACCCGTACATCATTAAAGGGATAGTGCACACAAAAATGAAAATTCAGCCATTATCTACTCACCCATATGCCGATGGAGGCTCAGGTGAAGTTTTAGAGTCCTCATAACACTTGCGGAGATCCAAGGGGAGAGGAGGTAGCAACCCAACTCCACCTAATGGAGGTTTATGGCACTGCATATTCAAACGTCCAAAAACACATAATTGAAACCACAAAATATCTCCATGCTGCTCGTCTGTAGTGATCCAAGTGTCCTGAAGCCCCGACATAATTTTTTATGTCAACAAAGTTTCTGGATCCCAGAAACCTGAAGGATTCCATAGTAGACAAAGTAAATAAGGGGCAGTGTTGGGGAGGCTCCTCCTGAAGTCCACAGTCATCTTCAGAGTTTTGAATGTGTTCAGCTCCAGGTTCTTCTGATCATACCAGAGGGCCAACTGTATAACCTCCTGTCTGTATGCAGACTCCTCACTGTTCTGGATGAGGCCACGTGCAGTTGTTGGTGTAGAGGAAGAAGAGCAGTGGGAAGACCATGAATCCCTGGAGGGGTGCCAGTGCTTATGTCTGGGTGCTGGAAGACTCACCTGCTACTCTCAGTCTGTCAGGAAGTTTGTGATCTACTAACAGGTGGAGGACACTATGCTGGGTGTGTTTGGTGTAAAGGATGTCTGGGATAATGGTGTTAAATGCCAAGCTCGAGTCCACAAACAGGATCCCTGCATATGTCTCTAGGAAGTGGTGGTGTTGCAGGTTGTAGTGCAGTCCCATGTTGAGTGCACCATTCACTGACCCATTTGCTTGGTATGCAAGCTGCAGGGGGTCCAGCACAGGGCCTGTGATGTCCTTCAGGTGGGTCAATACCAGTCTTTCAGCGAATTTCATCACCACAGATGTCAGGTTGATGGGCCTGTAGTCATTTATTCCTGTGATGGAGGGTGTCTTGGGGACTGGGATGCTAGCAGTGCTTTTGAAGCAGGAGGGGACTTCACATAGCTCCAGTGATCTGTTGAGGATCTTTGTGAAGACGTGGGCTAGCTAGTCAGCACAGACTTACAAGCAGGAGGGTGACACGCCATCTGTGCTTGGTGCCTTCCTGATCTTCTGTCTGTGAAAGCTGACACACACCCTCTTCAAAGATCCTGATTGCTGGTAGGGGAGCAGTTGGGGGGGGGGCAGTGTCTGATGTCAGAGTGGGTGAGGGGGTTGAGTGTGGCTTTTCAAACCAGCAGTAAAACTCACTCAGCTCGTAGACCAGTTCAAGGGTTTCCACAGTGTGGGAGCATGGTCTCCTGTGATATCCTATAGGTCTGTCCGCAGTCAGTACATTTAAATGACATTACAGAAAATTAATTTATTGTGTTAGTCAAAACAAAACTGGACATTTAAAATATATGTTAACATGTTAGTCCCACTGAAGTTGTACTGAATCGAATTTCTTAAAGTTGGACTAACACACCCAGATAATGCCATTGGGAGTCAAATTACCCCTGCATGTATACAGTCAACTGGACCCAAACTAGCAGAGGCGCTCAGCACACGCTTCACAAGTTCCGCCCTGGGCTTTGACCCAGCAGCGAAAGCATTCATTGTGTAACAGTAGAAGAAGCCTGTTACAACATGGCGAAATCTACTTTCAGAGTGGTAAAATGTACAGAGCTGTAAAGTTGTCCACAATGGTATCAGTTTGCCACTAGCTAACTGCAGCTAATTTGTTTTTCGGATGTTTGGTCTGTGACGTAATAGGTCAAATCGGAAAAAGGTCCAATACTAACAACCTGAACAGGGGCATATCACCACCTATTGTAGTGGAGTCAGACATACTTTGGTCAATAAATCGATTCCCCTCCCATGCTTGTATAATGGGACAAGGACAGTAGTCCAATGAAATGGTCTAGTCAAGCTATAAATGTTCTGACTGGCATAGGGTCATTGTATGAAAACATGTTTTACAGCTTGTCAGTGTGGCTCCTTTTTGCTACTCTGAAAGTGTCAACCCAATAGCCAGAGAAAATATAGGCATTGTACATTTCTGCAAACCACCAATATTTAACATTTGTACATCATTATGTATTATGTAGCGGACATGTTGGAACTCTGGGTTTTTTTTACATTTCAACAACACTGTGGTTAATGTGATTTTGCTTATGCTAGGTACAGAAAACGTGAGTAAAAAGTAGGAAGAAAAAATCCCTTGGTTATGGTAAAGAAAAGATCATGTTTTGGCCTAAAGTCAAGTTTTGGTGCCAAAATTGCCAGTGGAAATGCTGTTGATGTTTTGCTAAAAAACAGTTTTGTAATTTGTTGGTCTGCAACTGTGGTCTAGGCCACTGCCAAGGCTTCAAGGCATCCACCATCCTCTCCACCCCCCAAAGACAAAGTCAACTCATATACATCACTTTAGAAACATGTAACAATGTAACATGGTTTGCAGAAACATGCAATGTCAACACTTTCCTCTGGTGACTTGCCTGAAAAAGTACAAGATTCTAAAAGTAATTTGCCAAAACTTTGAACAAACAATGTCTCCTTAATTTTCCAGGGTTGCTTAATGTTTCTATTTTGGTTAAGTATGGCTACCGCAGTTATGTGCAAACACAGTGTGTCTAGGCAATGAATGATTTTAATGTTTAAACCTGAATGACACAGTATCAGGTCCAATACAATGTAACATAATAACTGCCTGTAGGAAGTTAATAAATACGGTGTGATGGCTTTTTTCTTTGTTTGTTTCAAAAAGATGAGTACTAAACTTCACCCAAACAACAGGCAAAGTATATTTTGTGGAACCAGCTAACCAGCTTACGTCAGCCCCAAGGCAAAGCCTAAAACTAAACATTTTGCAGTCATTGTATCATTTTTTTTTTGTTTATGTCACACTATTTCATCACATCCAGAAGTGATAGCCATCATAAGCAACTAACATTGATTCCTTACCCTTTTGTGATCATTTTTAGTCCATCCATAAGATACTCCAGTCAAAATGGATGAATTAGTATGCTATATTGCAGAGACCGAACCCTAGGCCTCAATTTCAAACACTTACATAGGTCTTTTTCTGCCATTTAAGTTTTAGCTTCTGGTGCATTTTAAACAACTTTGCAGTACATGTTTGTTTCACTGATAATGTAAAGCCACAACAACTCCCCCACAACAGCTGTTTCAATGTAAAGGGACAAGCATGGAGGCGCATACATTATGTTTAAAGTTTTGTTTTCTGTCAAACTGAGTTTAATATTCATACTCACAGTTTACAACTCAGTAAATTCGGCATTTACATTAATAAAAGTATAAATATTTCTATAAAACAAAACACACACACACAGGCACCCATACACTCATACTCATTCACACATATTTACATAATCAACCAAACTGTATACTTCCAAAAAACATGCATACATTTTAAAATGTCATAGAGAACAAATATACAACACAAGCACTCTAAAACACACACAAATACACACACAAATCGAACAAACCTCAAAACCTTTAGTGGTCCATCTTTTGTTCCATTCACTGGATGGGTGTATTATTGTTGCTGCTCTGTAGTGGTCTGTTTGTATTGTCTGCTTTTGTCCGTGAAAGCAAATCATAGAGTGGATGTTGTGCATGTCATCTCTTGAACCAGCTGATTGCCTGCCTATTACCTCCTGTCCTGAAGAGATATGAGTTGCTGGGGTGCAGCCTTTGGAGATGGTTGACGGACTTGCATTTGTATAGCACCTTTTTAGTCTTCCGACCACTCAAAGGGCTTTAACACTACGGCCTCTAGCTTCGCAGACCGGGTGAGGCGGAGGCGCAGTGCACCTGCGCTTCACCAACTGGGTGTGGCCAGATGGATTTTGTAAGTTTGGCACACTGTGCGCGCTGGCGCAGCTACTGCTCTTTCCCACCATCGTCCCTCCTACCTGCGCAAGTCGGAAAGAGGGAGGAGAGAAGGCGTGGAGTGGGTTTTACACACATCACACCAATCAAATGAGCCCCTCTCCTCGCCCTTAAATGCACCGCGCGAAGGCGTAATGAGAGTTTACTCAATTCACCATGGCAGAAGAGAGCAGCAGCGTCAGACGGCCAAACTTCTCCCAGGAGGAAACTGATGTCTTGGTCCAGGAGGTCCAAGCTCGCAGTGTCCGAATATACGGAACTGTGAGCAGACCTCCACGGGCTGATGATGCAAAGGTAGCCTGGGAGGAGGTCACCACAATTGTAAATCAATGTTGCGTTTCTCTCGTGCGCGCGCTCTCTCTTTCTCTCTCACAGTCTCACTCTGTTTCTTTTCTTTTGACTTTTATAAGATGACAGATGCTGAATATATACTCCCTATCTGATGCTGTGGCTGTTTGTGGTTGGCTGAGAGGGATGTGAACTCATTAGTTTGCAGCTGTGTTAATCAAATCAGGTTGGGTTTCCATTACGTGTGCCAAACGTGCCAAACGGTGCCAATCCCCTTTGATCTGACATCAGATGTGACGGGACAGTCGATATAGAGATACATTTATGTGCTGATTGCAGATAGTTGCATTGAATAGTGTTTTTTGGGGTATTTATTGCATCGTTAATGTGCCTGACATTCTGGAAACCTGCCTGTGAGGTTTTGGTGACGTGTGCGCACTGTCTACCAGTCAGCCAAACTTCGACTGACACAGGCTGCGCTCCCCCTGCGCTGACAGTAGACCTGGTTTCAGCTGACGAGCTTTTTAGCGCACCTTCGGCGAAGCCTTTTGGCACGAAACTGTCACTGCGCCAAGCTGGATTTGTCGACACCTCCCCCTGCTGCGCTGCCACACCCATCTCAGCGCACCTCGGTCTGCCAAGCTACCAAACTGAGCGTGCCTCAGGTTGCGCTGCTCGAAACTAGCTCTGCGCGTGGTTCGCCACCCTGTGCCGCGCCGGGAAACTAGAGGCCTACATGTCACAATCACATATCATACGCTGGTGGCCAAGGCTACCATACAAGGTGCCACTCAGTTAGACTTTAATACGCAATCACACACAATTTGAGCCTCAGTACCTTACTGAAGAAGTAGGGGATGAAACCACCGAGACACCCACTAAAAATAGGTGATAGACTGCCTTCCCATTGTAGAACAGAGCTGTGTACATGGCTCTGCAGCAAATATGCCTCTGTGTGTGTGTTTTTTTTTTTCTTCCACTGGTGTGTCACATTTGACGTCACGGACAGGACAGAAATCACGTCAGTAAAAAATAGGAAGCAGCATGGAGGCCAGTGAAAATGTTACATTGTTATTCCTTTTTATATAAAAAGCCAGGACTCTTCTGTGCAGACCTCCAGGTGTGTTTGTGTAACATCAGCCGACCTCGACAAACTGGAGAGGAGCAAAAATTAAGCGAACACGGTCAGGAATTATCAGTGATCAACTGATGAGGTACTGATGAGGATGAGGAAGAGTGCAAGCTGAATGCCGTGCCAACATCCAGGTTTGCCAACGTTTCATCAGCCGAACTGGACGAAGTTACACAGCTGCAGATCAATGTAAATACAAAGTAGCTTGTGAGTTCCTGGCGTGTGCTGCGTTGCCTGGCAACGGACTGGGGGAACTGGGTTGTTTTTCGCGGAGCTACATAACATACTTAAATAATTTATTTCATCACCTTTTGTTAACATTTCCTTACTCAGCATTGCTATTTAAGCTGTTGTTGAACTGTTGTATAACAGACCTGCAGCCTCGTGCCTAAGACCGAATCACAGCTGTGACGATATACATTACAACATCACTCCCTCTCGTGTGATATTGCTTAAATATAGTCACTCTAGTGTTTACTTTTTTTTCCATTTTCCTTGCTTCTGTTTTTACTCTTCTTCTTCTGTTTTGAATCTCATTCTCGCTGGACTTCCTGACGGGTCCTAGCGTCTCGTGGGGTGGGTACAGCTGACCATTCAGCCAATCATGCTCATTGTTCAGAGACAAACATCACCCAGATCTCATGCTAAGCAAAGTGCGATTGGCTGGAAACATGTCACATGGGAACAGATGCCTTCAGGGCTCACAATAAAAACTCTGGCATACTGATTACAACCACACATTCATGAAATGGTCAAATTATCGTACATTTGGCCTTTTTTGGGATTATTGATCATACATCGTACAGAGGGCCAAATTATCGTACAAATACGATAATTATCGTACACCTGGCAATGCTGGGCTTGGCCGACCGCACCAAACCCAGGCCCGCGGGAGAAGGGGGCCCGGGAACCCCCGGCCCTCCCTGTTCCTCTAATGTTTATACATACTATATAACGTTTTATATACAATAATAGATGGATTAGCAACCGTTTTACTTCTGATGATAAATAGTTTCCATCCTAGACTTGTATGGTTTTTTAAAGTGTTTTATTTAAGGTGTATAAAAAAAAAGAAGAAGACAATATAGCAATATCATACTGTCTCCGCATCCCCCCAAAATAATACCGTGATATTGATTATAGGCCATACCGCCCAGCCCTAGGCCCAAGCCCTAACCTCTTATTAAAGGAGCATTACACCTTTCCTGTCTGTGTGTACAGCGGAAAATAGTCAGTGTGTGTGTGTGTGTGTGTGTGTGTGTGTGCGCGCATGTGCGTGCGAGCGAGCCAGCGGGAGAGAGAGAGAGAGAGAGAGAGAGCTTTTGGCATCAGAACATTTTTGTAGTTAGCCTAATTCTCTAGTTTTGTTGTAGTGCATTGTTGCTGTAACCTGGTACTGTATCTCGCTGTGATGTTTCTGTTACTGCAGCTGAACTATTGATCAGTATAGGCCATAGGCCTAATGCGTTAGCCCTCCCACCCAATTTCACCACAAGCCACTACTGTATACATATATATACATATCTTTCTTATTTAGTCTCTCTTTCAAACTGACGACAACAAAGTGGGCAGCATTCAGGGGAAGTAAGCCTGGAAGCTAGAAAACTTTTCAGGCGAGGCAGGCAAACAACTCCACTGGAATGAATTCAATTCAATTCAATTTTATTTATAAAGCCCAATATCACAAATCACAATTTGCCTCACAGGGCTTTACAGCATACAACATCCCTCTGTCCTTATGACCCTCGCAGCGGATAAGGAAAAACTCCCCGAAAAAACCCCTTTAACAGGGAAAAAAAATGGTAGAAACCTCAGGAAGAGCAACTGAGGAGGGATCCCTCTTCCAGGATGGACAGACGTGCAATAGATGTCGTACAGAACAGATCAGCATAATAAATTAACAGTAATCCGTATGACACAATGAGACAGAGAGAGAGACAGAGAGAGAGAGAGAGAGAGACAGAGAGAGAGAGAGAGATGCAGGTAATAACAGTAGCTTACAACAACATTATTGAAAGTAATAATATTATAGTTATAGTTCTGGCTACTGTGGTACAATATGTTGAAAGTATGTATTAATATCTGGCAGTATACATGTGTGACAATAGTCATATGTGTATAATAACAGTAGAAGTATGACTAATGACTAATGATGGCAGCAGCAGCAGGAGGCATCTGGCAGGACCACGGCAGCAGCACAAGCCTGATACCACCAGCCTGATAGTTGAAGGCTCTGGCTCCTGATCTACTTTTGGAGACTTTAGGGACCACGAGTAACCCTGCGTTCTCAGAGCGCAGTGTTCTGGTGGGATAATATGGCACTATGAGCTCTCTAAGATATGACGGAGCTTGACCATTTAGAGCTTTATAAGTTAACAGTAGGATTTTAAATTCAATTCTGGATTTTACAGGGAGCCAGTGCAGAGAAGCTAAAACAGGAGAAATATGATCTCGTTTCTTAGTTCCTGTTAGTACACGTGCTGCTGCATTCTGAATTAGCTGGAGAGTTTTTAAGGACTTACTAGAGCTACCTGATAATAGAGAGTTACAGTAATCCAGCCTAGAGGTAACAAAAGCGTGGACCAATTTTTCTGCATCTTTTCGGGTCAGGATAGGCCTAATTTTCGCAATATTACGCAGATGAAAAAATGCAGTCCGTGAGGTTTGTTTTAAATGAGAATTAAAAGACAAATCTTGATCAAATATTACTCCGAGGTTTCTTACGGTAGTGCTAGAGGCCAGAGCAATGCCATCTAGAGAAACTATGTCATCAGATAAAGAGTCTCTGAGTTGTTTGGGGCCAAGAACATTAACTTCAGTTTTGTCTGAATTTAACATCAGGAAATTGGTGCTCATCCAAGTTTTTATGTCTTTAAGGCAGTTATGGAGTTTAGTTAATTGATTACTTTCTTCTGGCTTCATCGATAAATACAACTGAGTATCATCCGCATAACAATGGAAATTTATAGAGTGATTTCTAACGATGTTACCTAAAGGAAGCATATATAGAGTAAATAGGATTGGTCCGAGCACAGAACCTTGCGGAACTCCAAAACAAACTTTAGTACGTAAGGATGATTCATTATGAACGTCAACAAACTGAAAACGATCAGATAAATAAGATTTAAACCAGCTTAGTGCAGAACCTTTTAGGCCAATTAAGTGACCCAGTCTCTGCAGTAGAATTTGATGGTCAATTGTGTCAAACATCGCACTAAGATCTAATAAAACAAGTACAGAGACAAGTCCTTTGTCTAAAGCAATCAGAAGGTCATTTGTAATTTTAACTAGTGCTGTCTCAGTGCTATGATGCACTCTAAATCCTGACTGAAATTCCTCAAATAAATTATTATCATGGAGAAAATCACACAGCTGGTCTGCGACTACTTTCTCAAGGATCTTTGACATAAAGGGAAGATTAGATATTGGTCTATAGTTGGCTAACACCTCTGGATCCAGGGTGGGCTTTTTTAGTAGAGGTTTAATTACAGCTGCCTTAAAAGACTGTGGTACATAGCCTGTTAATAAGGATATATTGATCATATCTAATATATGAGTGTTAACTAAAGGAAAGACCTCCTTATTTAGATGAAGAAATCACTGCTGTCAATTCTTGAAGAGAAATTGGGGAGAAGCAATCTAAATATATATTAGGTTTTACAGCTGTGTTTGAGGTTAGATAGGTACTATCTGAGGACAGGAGGTCATGAATTTTGCCTCAAATAGTTAGAATTTTGTCATTAAAAAAGCTCATAAAATCATTACTGCTAAGGGCTAAAGGAATACAAGGCTCAATAGAGCTTTGACTCTCAGTCAGCCTGGCTACAGTGCTGAAAAGAAACCTGGGGTTGTTCTTATTGTCTTCTGTTAATGCTGGGTAATAGTTTGCTCTGGCATTGCGGAGGCCCCTCTTATAAGTTTTGAGATTGTCTGTCCAGATTAAACGAGATTCTTCCAGTTTGGTTAATCGCCAATTCCTTTCAAATTTTCGCGATATTTGTTTTAACTTACGGGTTTGAGAGTTACGAACTTTCTTTGCTTTTTTAACTTCTTTTTAAGAGGAGCTACAGAGTCAAGTGTTGTTCGCAGCGAGTCTACGGCGCTATCAACAAAATGATCAATTCGGGAGAGGTTAAAGTCGGTACAGGAAACCTCTGTTACTGAGGCACTTGGTATTGAATTTAACGACGGACTAATCTTTTCCTTAAATTTTGCGACAGCACTATCTGATCAACATCTAGTATAGTAACTGTTGCTGAGTGGCGTGTAATCGGATAAAAAGAAATCAAAAGTAATCAGATAATGATCCGATAGCGAGGGATTCTGTGGAAAGACTGTTAGGTTATCAATTTCAATTCCATACGTCAGAACTAGATCGAGGGTATGGTTAACACAATGAGTGGGTTCATGTACACCCTGACTGAAGCCAATGGAGTCTAATAATGAGATAAACGCGGTAGCCAGGGAGTCATTATCAACGTCGACATGAATGTTAAAATCGCCTACAATAATAACTTTATCTGATTTAAGAACTAAACTGGATAAAAACTCTGAGAATTCAGATACAAATTCAGAATACGGGCCAGGAGCACGGTACACTATAACAAATAAAAGTGGCTGCGAGGTTTTCCAGGTCGGATGTAAAAGACTAAGAACGAGGCTTTCAAATGAATTATAATCTAGTTTAGGTTTAGGGCTGATTAACAGACTAGAGTTAAAAAGGGCTGCAACTCCCCCTCCTCGGCCGCTGCCTCGAGGAATGTGGGTATTATTATGACTGGGAGGAGTGGACTCATTAAGACTAACATATTCATCACAGATGACCTCTGCAATTATAACAAATTATGTGAAGTCCCCAGGTAATACAAGTCCCATGGTAATAGGGCTGTTACCTGTTTAATCTTGTTCTTGTTTAACTTTTAACTTTGATTTAATTTTTTGATTTCCTTTTCTTTTCTTACATCTTTACATTGTGTATTTTTTTCTATTTTACAATTTTGGACTATTCTATTTTTATAATAAATAGGGGCTGTCAAGCAATTAAACAAAAACAATCTAATTAATTAGATGCTCTTTGATTATTAATCTAAATTAATCCCATGCATCAACTTTTGCTATTAAAGTATTTAAAAACTTCAGTTCAAATTAATTTTGGCAGATGTGACACAGTAAAGTTACTGGATTTTGGACACAATTGTCCCCCTAGCCTCTACCACCAAAAGTGGTCTGCAGTCCATTATAATCCATTTTGCAGGTATTTTAGTCAGTCACAGGTAGATATATTCAATTTTCAATCTGAGTACCTAGTCATATGTGGCTTGACAAGGCTGGCTGCTAATGCTAGCATAAGAGGCTGCGCTAGCCTGGACCTCCAGATTCACTGCTAAATAGTTTGCATTGAGGAGACATTTCAGGCTTTAAGTACTCCGATGGTACAAAAATTCCTTACTACAGAAATTGCAAAGAATGTATCAACAGTTCCATCCAGTCATTTTTTAAATGTAAACGTTTCATTAATGGGCCAAGCAGCGTCATTTCTTCTGCCTCCATGTGACTCTGTGGCTGGGTCAAAGGGCACCTTGGAATTTGATTAATCAGCATTAATTTTTTAAACTCATTTTTTGCGTGATTAATTAATCGACATTACCATGTTATTTTAACAGCCCTAACGGCCTATTTCCACCAGATGCGTGTTGGTTGTGTCTCCGCTCCGGCATGGCAGCAGAGCCGATAGGATTCAATTCTAGTCAGTGTGCGTGTTTCCACCGGCTGTGGCTGTGCTGCGCTCCGGCTCCATCTCAGCTCCGGCACTCCGGAGCCCTCCGCAACAGATAGGCAGGACTTCTATTTTTGCCCGACGCCGGAGCACTACGCAGCAATTTGGCACAGAGCAGGTCGTGCGGGGCAGGAAGTTGTGCACAGAAACAAAATAAAACATCCGGTTAATTTTCAAAATAAAATACACCGTGTTCACAGTGGATCATATTTCCCTGCACTACACCTTGAAAACTACATAATGGGCAGAGGCAGGCCTTAAGTCAACAGGTCAGAGGTTTTCAGAGGTCATTTCACCCCATTGACACCATGGACGAGGAGATACTAATCATTGCAGTGCACTGAGATGTCTTCCGGCGGAGCTGCACCGCTCCACACAGCAAACGCAGCCGGTGGGTATTGACGGACGGCGGAGCACGCAGCAGATAACCAGCGCTGCCATTCTGCAACGGACACGCATCCAGTGGAAATCCAGCTTAATAGTAATGTATTTGACTTCTGTTTGTCCACCTGATGAATGTCAGTGCCAGAGCTCTATTCTGGTGTAAAGCAGCATCGCACCAGCAAACTGCTATTTTCCCAGGACGCACTGAGGTTATGTCTTTGTCTTTGCAGGCTTGGTACCTTGGGCTATTTATTTGCCCCAGAAGGAGGGGAAGTGCAATAGAAGCAAAATTCACTTTAAACAAAGGGTGCTCAGAGGGTCACAGATTGCATTGTAAAGGTTTTCTATCAGCTTGAGGCTCCCAACAGAATACTGAGAGATCAAAGTAGGAAAAAATAACAGTCATACCAGCATGTATCACAGATACAAAGTGATTTCAGAATCCTATAAAGTCTTGTCTTCTTTTATATGTGCACTTATTTGAAAAATCAAATCCATATATATCTTAATACACAATACAAATCGATAAAAATATGTGTAAGACCCCTAACATTAAGAGGAGCCTCAGGACTCCATACAATCCAAAGATAACAAAGATAACAAAGAAATACAAGCATTTCATCATTTTTAAATGGTATTATTCCTTGGTATACACTCTAATATAAGATATTTTTGATCTGCAAATCCATATTACGCTAAAAGCAATGAGATGATTTTGCCCTTATTTCCAGGGTCCTCACTGAATTGTTGGAGCAAAAAATAAAGAATGGGACAAGTATCTTTATGCATCTTATTTAGATTAAGCACAAAATGGCAAATGACCAAAAAGTCACCCTGTTTGTACTTGATGTTTGGCAGAGGATCAGGGTGATTTCAGAATTCAGAATAAATTGGCAAACAGAATTCCAGCCACAAACCGTGACCTCAATGTGTACATTGTTCCATGATGATAAAGAATCATCAAAAACCTAAGCTAGAGCTTTATGACATTAGGATAGGCAAATCTTTTTTTAGATATTTTTTGGGGCATTTTTTGCCTTTAATGGACAGGACAGCTAAGCATGAAGGGGGGAGAGAGAGAGGGAGTGACATGCAGCAAAGGGCCACAGGCTGGACTCGAATGCCGGCCACTGCAGCAACAGCCTTGTACATGGGGCACCTGCTCTATCCACTAAGCCACCAACGCCCCAGGATAGGCAAATATTTATTCTAAGGGTATAAACCTGTAAGTGTCTCTCAGAGGGAGAGTAGAATGTGAACACTGTCAGTGGTGAGGAGCTGCAGAAAGCTGACCCATGGTGTCTCCTATATGTCTCCCTCATACAGCAGGTTGTTGAAGAACACAAAGCTGCAAACCGCAGCTCTGCTAAATCACCCACAGGAAACAACCAACATAAGCCCTGTACATGTTTTATTAATGTTGATATTTGTGATGCGGTGGATCCAACAGCGTCTGAGCAAACTGCAAAACACAAGCAGTGATCAAGTCGGCTCTTGTTTACACCTATTTCACAGCTGGTAGACAGCGCAGACATGACAAGAGACAAGGGGACTGAAAGAGAATGACAAAGACATCCTGTTTGCATTTGGCAGGGGTCAAAGCTGTAAATTAGATCCAGAGAGACTGCACTGTCAGATAGAAATACATTTGTTTGGTATGACCAATTTCAAAGTTAATATCAATGACATAAAGAGACATGTCTGTTGTTCTACACAAACCAAACTTTGTTTGAAAGTACATTCATCTGTTTTTCTCTGCATTCTTAATTTGCACATTAAAAGGAACCTGAGTGGTCTTTAAAGAAAAAATA
The DNA here is from genome assembly GCF_041903045.1 of Epinephelus lanceolatus. Classification (NCBI taxonomy): domain Eukaryota; kingdom Metazoa; phylum Chordata; class Actinopteri; order Perciformes; family Serranidae; genus Epinephelus; species Epinephelus lanceolatus. The sequence goes on from NC_135740.1 coordinate 7,693,878, forward strand.
AATAAATAACAATAAATAAGGAGTCAGTATCTCTAAAATCTAACATTGATGAATTGATTAAATCATGATATAAATGACGTAAAATTTGGAGATATTGACAGTTGAAACTGACATAAAGCTGCTAAACAGTTCCACAAAAAGAGTCACCTCTCTGGGGTACAAAACCACAAGAGGGTATTAAGTAATTCCAAGTTAAAATGCTAAGGTCCAAGTGAAGTCAAAGGTGTTCAAGTAATTGCCAGGTGGCGTGTATTTTGATTTTGTCAGGTCAAGCCAAAAGGAATCTGAGTCATGACTGATGTGTTTGACTCGAGTCATGAAACTTGGGTCCACACCTCCTACAACTGCCCTATTCCTTCTGTGGAGTGGCAGAGCTTTGTGTCGACACCTCTTCCAAGCTCAGATAATTGACCTGGAGTCTGCTGACTGATGCCCTATGACCTAGGTATTAGATGGGTTTCTTCATACTTCATACTTTATTATTTGAAAGGGACAGTGCAAGTTAATGAACATCACCATACGAGCAATACAATGACGTAATCATGCCAGATTGTAGCCACTGGCTAATTTCCATCTGTTGTCCCTAGCAGATGTTCCCTAGGTAAAACACAAATAAAAACAGATAATCACATTCTTAAAACAAAACAACAATACATCCACTTGATACATCTAGTAAAGTGCCGACGTGCCTCAAGTACAAGCAATAACAAAGTGCAATCAATCTTAATAAAGTGCATATGCAAGTACTAAGTAATTAATATAATATATATTCTACATGCACATTTAAGTAAGAGCCTGCTTAAGACACAAGACTGACTGGTAGTAGCCAGCTTGGTTGTATCTCTTCTTTCAGAATAGAATCCTGGGATGACACAGTGACAGGGCAGGATACATAACTATGAGCTGCAGCTTTAGGGGACTCTGATGTTCCCTCAGAGAGCCTGAGAGGGAGAGTGGAGACTGTGGTCAAAAGCCTTGCCTGGTTTAGTGAGGCAGCATCAGGCCTCTTCTATCACAATACCACTACTTTAGAACAAGGGTAGCCAACCCGCGGCTTAGGAGCCACATGTGGCTCTTTAGCCCTTCTCCAGTGGCTACATGTGGCTTTGACAATGCAGCATTAATTCAGCTATTTAGCATTAGTTTAGCATAAAAACTACAGGAGTCCTTACCTGTAGTATCAAGACTGAAATAGGTGGCTTTCAGGAGAAAGACTGAAACCATTTATTGTGATTGTAGATTATGCAATCTAGTTTTATGAAAGGTTAGAGATATAATATGCAGCATTTTCCTAAAGAGAGAGACTCCGGAAACTTTGCCTGAATTTTCAGATTTTCCTTTTATTTTGAGCCTGGAGCAACATGTTAAGAATGTAGTCCAGTTCTGTTTTTACCAGCTGAGGCATCTCTCCAAATGTAGATCAATTCTGTCCTTCAATTACACAGAGAAAACCATACATGCTCTAATACACCCATCAGCCAACACATTAAAGTGATGTGCCGGTACCCCAGGGGTACCCCTAATCCACCGGGGGGCCTCCTCAGATCTGTTGAAGCATGGACACAGGGTCTCTGGTAAAGGTAAAGGTAAAGTTCCACTGATTGTCACACACCTGAGTGTGTGAAATTTGTTCTCTGCATTTGACCCATCCCCTGAGGGAGCGGTGAGCAGCAGCGGTGCCGCGCTCGGGAATCATGTGGTGATCTAACCCCCCAATTCCAACCCCTGATGCTGAGCAGGGAGGCAATGGGTCCCATTTTTATAGTCTTTGGTATGACCGGCCGGGGATCGAACCCACGACCTCCCAGTCTCAGGGCGGACACTCTACCACAAGGCCACTGAGCTCTGGGAGTGTCTTGTGGTGTCTGGCACCACTGTGTTGGCGGCAGATCCATTTAGTCCAGTGGCTTGTGAGGTGGGTTAATGGCACGTGCCAGTGATGCTCATTCAGATTGGGATCTGCGGAATCTGGAGGCCAGGTAGACACTTTAAGGTCCTTGTCACATTCCATGGGCCATTCTTGAGCGAAGTTTGCAATGTGGCATGGTGCATTATCCTGCTGGGGGGCCACTGCCATTGGGGAGTACTGTTGCCATAAGGGGGCGTACTTGGTCTGCAACAGTGTTTGAGTGGGTGGAACATGTCAGGTGGTATCCACATGAATGCCAGAACCAAAGGTTTCCCAGCAGAACACTGCATTGTTACATATAATAATCAAAGTTATTCACTTCACCTGTCAGCGGTTTTAATGTTTTGGCTGATGGGTGTATCTTCCTGCCTTGATACCAAAATGCCTTGTCCACCTGCCTTAAGAGTAAAGTTACGCATCAGCTTCAAATTGCTCAAAATTCAGGGTTTGACCAAAACAAAATGATCCTCACACATCACTCTTTTAGAATGCATTTTAAAGTGATTTTAATCACATACAAGGCTCTGGATGATCTGGCACTGGAGTATATAACTGAGCTTTTCCCATTGTACTATCCCAACAGGCCCCTCAAGCTGAAAACACACAGGCGCTGCAGCATGGTGCAAGTGTTGCCCCTAGCATACACTGAACGCGTCATGCTGCAGCTCGTCAATAGAAAACCGCATCTGAAGAGCCTGAAGAGCTGATCTCCAGAGCTATAACTTGCCAGGCAATATCTTTTTGGCCATGGTTTTTATAATGAAGGGATTGTGAGTCGTTTAACTGAAGATATTTCTCAACCTCAACAACGAGTCTCTCCTCATCCATTCTTTGTCACACACGAGACACAGCAACAGAGTTCTCTTTATACATCTATATGAGGAGAGGAGTCAAGCTGCCATAGGAGCAGAGAAAATGAGCTGCTACATAACCTGGTATGTACAAGCAGAGAGAAAAATACGTGATGCACTTCTAGCTGCTGCTGGTGTAGGGTTGCACATACATTTTTTGATGCGTGGCATTCGCTGCTGGTGTGTTTGGGCCTTCAGGTCTGCTAGTCTGGGTCATTTAACTGTTCCAGGGTCCAGATTAAAAACTAAGGGTGATTGAGCCTTTCCAGTTCTGGCACCTTGGCTCTGGAATAGCCTCCCACTGAACATCAGATCAGCTGACTCTTTTCACGTCTTTAAATTTTGTCTCAAAACCTACTTTTACTTTTACAAAACTTTATTTTTTTGTGTGTGTGAGTGAGTGTATATTTGCAGCTATACATGCTTACATGTATATGTGTATATGTATATGCTCATGTTTAATTAATATCACTCTTGTTTTGAATTTTCTTCACCTTGGAAAGCACTTAGTGCCGAAATTCTAAAAAATGCTCCACAAATTAAGTTACTATTATTATTATTTTTTGTATGGTATGTTTGTGGGCATATACCTTCACAGCGTTCAAGTGAAATCTGGGCCTTATACAAAGGTAGAGACCAGGTGCCAGACCATAAGACCATAAGCAGCACACATCCAGGACACACAGCAAAGAAAATATAAAAATATAGTGAGGCAGTAACCAAGAATTCTTATTGTATGAAGTCACAGCAAAATCCCGTGCAAAAGACAAAAAGGCATCTAGTAATGTTATAGCAACTAACTTGCTGGTATTCAACAAAAAAACTTTCTAACAAAAACAGAGAAACAGGCAAAAGAAAAAAAAAGAAAAAAAAAGAGCTTTTTATGTGCCTTTTGTTTGTACATGTGGAGCGCAGGAAATTCTCCTTGAACGGCTATGCCTTAGACACATGTAAAACATTGGTTTAATCCTCAACCCACATGGGTCAGTCATGAAACACATGGTGAGATGCATAACATTGCTCAACAAGCTGTTCTTTTAGCAATCCAAACATGTATGAGGCATAAATGTCAAAAGGCTTTGATGCCAGTCACAACCTGGGTGTTCACCAGTGAAGCATTATCACAGATGCAGCGAGGGCTGCATCAGGCACTTGTTAGTCCAAAGGTCAGCCGCATGTTATTCAGAGTGAGGAAGCAATGCACTCCACAGTCAGGTAACCAGTAATGGGCCTGGGTGGCACTGGCCCATCCACATTACTCACTGGCCCACACAGCCAAGATTGATCAAAGTAAGTATAGAGATAAATGTCACCTTAATTTATTGTTGACTGGAACCGTTGAGACAGGTTGTAGGAAGCCTCTGGGGAAGTAGTGAATCACTATGGTCATGACGGGCAGACTCTCCGGACTGCCTTCAGCCAGCTAGCTAGCTGGCTTTTCAGCCAATTAGACATTAGCCAAACAATGGCTAAAAAAAGTTTTTAATGTGTTACTTTAAAAAAGCAAGAGTTCAAGAAGAAGACACTGCCTCCAACAATCAAGTCCACCCAGCCAAGTTCTTCAGACTCGTTAGGTCACTAAAAGGTTAGCCAGGCTGTAGTTGCATCTCCCCACCCCCCTACTGCTTCCTCCTACATCTATTCAACTGCAATTGAAGAACCAACTCCACAGCCAAATTTGAAGAATGAAAAATCAAGGTGCTCTTCATCAAAGTGGTATGGACAGTTTTTGTGGAAGCAATAGTGTAAATAGGTATGTTTTTCTGTAAAGTGTGCAGACGTTTCCCCAGCAGAGCTAACAGCTCATTTGCAAAAGAGGGGTTTGTGGACTGGAAGCATTGATGTCAGGCATGCAAAAAACATCAAACAAGCAAGCCCCACCCAGTTTCTCTGGACAAGTTTCTAATCTACTGGGCCAACCAAACTGCAGGTTGAGGAAATGTGTATAGAATGAACCATGATGCCATGGTCTTTTTATTTATTGAGAGGAATTGGGATGATCTAAAAGTTGTTTTGGATAGTGTGTTGTTTTAGGCCAAGCAGGACCCCCTGCCATGCTCTCAATAACAGAAAGTGTATAGAACAGTTCAAGTTTATATGGAAATGTGATCCACAGCTCCAAAATCATCTACAGCAGCTGCCCAGAAAGGGAACTTTTGATGAGCCCAAATGTTGAAAATGAGCTGCTGGAGTCAACAGCCTCCCTGCTGTTGTGCAAGATCAAAGCAGAAGTCCATCACCTATTATGACCAGCCCAGTTGCCTGAATAAAATGTTGGCATTGCTCATTTCTGCAAACCAGGTATATGGTACATTTTAGGGGTTGAAAGATAATTGGCCTGGCCGATTATCAGGGCCGATATTATGAATTTGTAGGGTTATCGGTATTGGTGATTTTTTTTTCCACTGATATGCCGATATACAGTTTTGTTTTCCTTAGCTGTGTCGGTTTGCCCCTGGCGTGCTTCTCACTGCCTGCACGTACCACTCTAGGCTCTTTAGAGCAAACTCAAGACCCTCCTTTTTAGTCTGGCTTTTAATTGAGCTCTCCTTTATTTTATTTCATAATTATTATTACTAGTCCATACCCATTGGTAGCTTTGTCACCTTCTACCTATGCCAATCCTCAATGCCTATGTGCAGTTTCACATAAATTGACCACGTCAGTGAGTAGAAAAACGTGGGACAGACAGAATGACTGACTGACAGAATGACACACCGACAGTTTCCGTGATTATGTACAGCATACCATACCATGACTTAGTCATACCAAAAATTAGAAAAAAACAACAAACATTTGGGCCGCAGGGGGAGCCACAGCGATCGGTCGCATTTTAGCCATTTTTAAGCATTTTTCTGTTGTTATAGCGCCACCTAATTGCCAATTAGAGTTAAATTTCTCCAGTCACCTTGAGGCGTCCTGTTCTACATATCTATAGTCTGGTTCCAGACCATAGACCCCGCCCACTCAACTGAGTAGGCTTGCATCTCTGGTCTGGCATACCTCAATGAATTTGCGATTTATCTCGTCCAAACGCTGGACGGACCAATGAACGCCGGGGGTCTAGCGATTAGCCAATCAGCGCCACGCTGATGTCAAGCTGTACGCCAGTGGGTAACTGGTGAGGATAGCAACAATGGCGATCGCTACAGATCCTACAGACCACATTAACGATGCTATCGAGGTATTTCGCCACTACTCGCGTTAATGGAGGACCAAATTAAGGAAGCTGCTAAACTGGATTTAACGGCAATGCAGCTGGGCGTGCATGACGATGGAGACATTTTAAACGGGCAATGCTCGCTTGTTTTCGGCACCCCCGAGGCATGGATACTAATGACGTCAGATTCTGGGTGAGTCGTTGATCTCTACTGATTGGTTAGGGAAAAAATCAAATTCCCTCCCCCTTGTAAATCGCCTTCAATGGAGGCAATGTCAGACTGAAGGTTCTGGGAGCTTCAGTCTGACACTCAGGCTAACATATCTACCAAGTTTAGTAAAAATCGATATGGCAGTTAGGCCTAGATAAGAAATTAGCTCTCTAGCGCCCCCATTTTGTTTGATGGGGTCAATAATGGAGGGGTCCCCTCAGATTATGTGTGGTCATATGCCTACAAAGTTGCGTGGTGATCGGTGAAACCCTTGAGATGTTATACACCTTTATGTGATGAGCCACGCCCTCCGCAATATTCATTGCCTTATAGAAGCTCAGTTTTAGTAAGTTTTCCAACTTTTGCCAAGAGGGAACTTTAGATATTGGTCCCTAGATTATGTTCTCCGAGTTTCATGCAGATCGGTCAAAGTTTGGCAGATAGATAAACAGTTCTTTAAATGAGCAACAAAGATTTCCATGTCTGGTCTGAAGTTTATTGCCTCCAACATAAAGGCACTGTAAAACTACAACGCACAAAAGGAGAACAGGTTTTAAAACATAAACATATCCAATACAATATAATAAGTTTATAACTGTCAGTAACTCGAAATATAGCTGGCATTAGTGCCACAAATGTGGAAAAATAATTAGCGCATGGTCCGCGAGCATAATGCCAACATATAATGGAAATCTTCATAGATGGGCTAACAGAAATTAGCATCAGCGCTGCAACGGCATTACAATGACAAACAATAAAGTGCAAGTGAGCAGCTCTACATAACATAAGCAAATGAACTCAGAGCAATACATTTGTACTTACAGACATATGTTTCCTTTGCTCTATTTAACTTAAACTGTGTCATTAGCTGTGTTCGAAATCGCTCCCTATCACGGATATAGTGCACTATATAGTGTGTTCGCCATTTTGTAGTGTTGTTCAAATTCTCCGTGGTTAATTTCATTCACTATATAGTGGACTATAAAATACCCACAATGCACAGCAAATGTGAGTGAACAAATGATGTACCCTACGTTTTACTCCTGTATACCACAATGCAATGCGGTCGTCTTTTGCCAGAGGAGAAGAAGAAAGGCGCAACAAGCCAATAGTTTGCTTATATCAGCTAGCATGTTAGCTTAGATTTTTTTAGGCTAATTACCAGTTGACGTCGCCGAATCAACAAAAGGCGCCTTAAACGCCTAAGATACATTTTCCTTCGCCTCCGTCTTTGCCTGAGGAGCAGGACTTGGGTCAGCAGCATCCAAACAATCACCGGAATCATTATTTTAATACACAAAAAGAAAAGAAACGGGGCAGCACGGTGGTGTGGTGGTTAGCACTGTCGCCTCACAGCAAGAGGGTTGCCAATCCCGGGTGTGGGAGCCCCTCTGTGCGGAGTTTGCATGTTCTCCCCGTGTCAGCGTGGGTTCTCTCCGGGCACTCCGGCTTCCTCCCACAGTCCAAAGACATGCAGATTGGGGACTAGGTTAATTGATAACTCAAAATTGTCCGTAGGTGTGAATGTGAGCGTGAATGGTTGTTTGTCTCTATGTGTCAGCCCTGCACTGCGATAGTCTGACGACCTGTCCAGGGTGTACCCTGCCTCTCGCCTGATGTCAGCTGGGATAGGCTCCAGCCCCCCCACAACCCTCAAGAGGATGAAGCGGTTAGAAGATGAATGAATGAATGAAAAGAAACGAATAGGATGCTAGCTACCAGCTCACGAGCTAACAATAGCCACTTAGCTCGCACGAGCCAGGTAGCTTGTAGCTCGTGCACTATTGTGGGCTATTACAGCTCACAATGCAGGCACAACCGTAGCTGACAAAACCAAACGTCCACACCATTGACATTTCAACAATTTATTGACAAAAAGTACAACCACCATACAGTTCGATCATCCTCAAAGTGCCCGGTTTGTTTACATGATGCTCGGTGCGACGATTTGCGTCACAGGAGTATGCCACGCAGCTACTGACGCAACGACGTTCAGAAAATTTCAGTTAGTGTCCGAAATCTCGTTCAGTCGTTCCCCAGGTAGTGCACTATATAGTAAACACGAAATAGGGAATAGTGAGTGAGTGTGTGAGTGGACGGTTTCGAACACAGCTATTGTGCACTACTGCAAGTCTGCATATTCTTCTTGTAAAACTACACAACACTGAAAAGGTATAACAACTTGATCATGCGCCACCTAGTGGTGTGGTGGAGCCGCTGTATCAAGAGAGGCAGCAAATTAATTACTAATTACTAATTACTAATACATACATACATATATATATATATATATATATATATATATATATATATATATATTTATATATATATATATATTTGAACTTTTAAAAATGCTATGGGCAGCTCCCTGCACTTTTCATTTTCATCTGTTTCAGCGGTGCCTGGACAGTGTGACGTGTGTGGTTGTGCTGCTGCCGTGGTCCTGCCAGATGCCTCCTGCTGCTGCTGCCATCATTAGTCATTAGTCATACTTCTACTGTTATTATACACATATGACTATTGTCACACAAGTATACTGTCAGATATTAATACATACTTTCAACATATTGTACCACAGTAGCCAGAACTATAACTATAATATTATTACTTTCATTAATGTTGTTGTAAGCTACTGTCATTACCTGCATCTCTCTCTCTCTCTCTCTCTCTCTCTCTCTCTCTCTCTGTCTCATTGTGTCATATGGATTACTGTTAATTTATTATGCTGATCTGTTCTGTACGACATCTATTGCACGTCTGTCCGTCCTGGAAGAGGGATCCCTCCTCAGTTGCTCTTCCTGAGGTTTCTACCGTTTTTTTTCCCCGTTAAAGGGTTTTTTTTGGGGAGTTTTTCCTTATCCGCTGTGAGGGTCTTAAGGACAGAGGGATGTCGTATGCTGTAACGCCCTGTGAGGCAAATTGTGATTTGTGATATTGGCCTTATAAATAAAATTGAATTGAATCTGCTGTTCATTGTACTCATTTACTGTTCAGTGTTTTACTTATTACAGTAATTTAAACCTCAGCGAGTACTGCCCCTGACCAAATTGGGGGCCTAAGCGAAATTTTATTTGTATTTCAACAACATACCCACCTTCTAGTGAAGCGCGAGCTTCCTCTTGTTTTGCCTTTTTGTTTCTATTGCTCGCTCCTGACTCATGATGTCTTTTGGACGACATGTCGACAACTCTTCACCAGCTGCAGCTCTGCAAGTGCCTGTCGGCGCACCCCTCTGATTGGTCAGATGTCGAGTGCTGTCAATCATTGCAGTGACGCATGCGCGGTCAGATTACAGGTCTCTTCTCTCCTTCCTCGAGCTGATTCTACGCACGCCTCACGGTAGCGCATCCATTGCGCATATGCACAAATGCGTCCCCGTACGCAAAATGTGGCCCCCCATGGAAGATGAGGCCCTACGCACAGCGCATGTTCTGCGTTTAGGGAGTGGCGGTCCTGCTGGCAGCTCCCTGTACTGTTTCATTGGAAAGGTTCTCAGAATAAATATATGCTTAATGGCATTTGAATGTAGAGCTTTGTCAATGTTTATTTTTTTTAATTCTGTGTCAACTATGATTTTTACAGGAGACATATATCAGTTGTAAATATCGGCTATCGGTATCTCTGTTTCATGATAATCGCCATCGGCTCTGAAAAAAACATATCCGTTGATCCCTAGTACATTTGTATGTTTTCTATGGATGACATAGTTCAGGTTATACGAGCTGGGTTTCTCATTAGGAGTAGGAGGGAATGGAGGATGGCACGACATGACTGCCACGCAGCAGACAGCAGCAGCAGACCACTGTTCAAGACCAGGGCTGCAACTAACAACTGTTTTGATAGTTAGATAATCAATGAACGGAATTTTGTAACAAATAATGGACTATTCAGAAAAACACTGGAGTTGTATTTCATATGATTTCATATGACTTCATGTGACAAATAAAGTGATCAAGACTGACGATTTATTAATGGCTCCATGAGCTTTTAAAGTTAGCTTGAGGTTGTTTTATGCATGTGCAAACTAAAAATAAAGGTAATAAAGATTGATACTCCAAAAATACATCTTTTATGAACTTTATTGCCAATACAAAAGTGTTCAACTGAAATTAAGTCCTGTCATGTTCCATCCACTATTTTCCACTATGCTTTCCAAGCTACACCCATTATTTTGTCAGATCCTTGACCACTACTGATACAAAAGATAGATAAGAATTTCAATATATTTATTTCTTTGGCAAAATTTAAAACCAAGGATAAGCAAAGTAGCACCAATAAAGTATAATGAAACTACAGCAGTTTTCCAGTTTAATTAAATAAATGAAATATCCATTTTATTTAAAAAAAAAAAAAAAAAAAGTTGACAAAAGGTGCAGGAAAGTTAGGTGCATTCTGTGCTCTACTCTACACTCTGTCACAACTACATGAGGCTATGTGTCAGTCCCATTTCTGTACTGAAATGGAGGAAAACCAGCATCTCCACATGTTCTCGATAGAGGCTTGCTCTCCTCTAAGAGCAGATATTCCCCTCTGCAGAGAAGATGCGCTGATGGAGTGGTTGTTGCAGAATGCAAAGAAAAGATCCTGCAAGCTTTGATGCCCCACATTTTCCTTCCACCATCTGAGAGGGTCTTGTTTTTTGGGTGTTGCTGGCTCTGCAAAGTACATCTGGACTTCAGTTCTCACCATTTAGATGTTTTGGTCCTCCTGGAATTCTTCTTTCTGACTATGACTGTCTGTTACCCCTTTTCCACCAAAGCAGTTCCAGTGCTGGTTCTGGGCCAGTGCTTAATTTGGAACCAGTTTTCCTGTTTCGACCGGCAAAAGAACTGGCTCTGGGCCAGAAAAACTGGCACCAGTTCTTTGCTGGACTAGAAGAAAGAACCAATACGTCACGGGGAAGGGGGCGGGGTTATTGAGCCGCTCAGCCGCTGCAATAAATGCTGGAGGCGATGGTGGACGATGCCGCAAACGGACCCCGGTAAGTTTGTTTTCGAACATTTTCGCCTTGCACACAGTTGTTTAGTGTTACCAGTTTCTTCAGATAACAGCTGTACAGCTCAAAGCAACACAGCAAGGACCTGAATGATGCCCTGCTGCAGAAGCTGGAGACTGACACCAGTGTGTTTCTTCATGGAAAGTTTTAGTTTTGCACATTCAATGCACACTTGTCACTTTTATCATTAGCTTGTTTTTTGTATTTACTTGTATTTAATTGTAAGTAAAGCTTGTAAAAACAAGTCAAGACCTCAACGGGTTACCCATTTATGAAGATGCTTTTCATAGATGTCTTCAGTCACTGTGTTGAACTTGAAAAGAAATGAGAACATGACAGCCATAATCATTTATGAATTTATTGAACTGAAGGATGAAACAATATTGGTGACATGAAGTAGTCCAGCAAACACAGGTAAAAGGAATCAGGTAAGCAGCAACAAAACAGCAAAAACAATGGAGAGTAGCAGCCATAACATATGCAGCATACACAACCAGAACTAAATATGACAAACATTTGAATTGCAGGTTTTTAGGAGGCACCTCTACCGTCCTTTCAATCTCCCAAAAGCCATTTCCACAAACGACCGTCCACTGCTTAATCTGTAGTTATAGGTGTGTTGTTCAGGGGTCAATCTACCAGTGTCCGCAAAGTGCTTCATGAGCCAGCTCTGCATGGGGTAGGACAAAAATGTATAGGTAAATAAGCATGTTGAGTGGAGAGTGATCAATACTAAAATCAATAACTAAGCATCCTCTTTTGTCCAGCTGAAACTACAATAAGCCCTCAGTTGTCTAAATAAGTACACAACACATAACGTTACACATTTACATTGTCAATTAGCTGTGCTCTGCCAGCGAACGTTAGCTTACAACAAAGGCTAACATAACAATCTCACGTTCAGTGTTAGTAAGAGACAAACCGTGTTAGGTTATTACCTGTCTTCTGGAACGTAATTGCCGTCCATACAAATCTTGTCGAGCAGCACAAATACGACGTATCTGCCGTATTTGGATGCCGATGAGGCCTCGTAGTGCCAGGAGTAACAGCAGTACAAGTACGTGGTCAGCCATCGTTGTTGTTGTTGTTGTTCAACGTAACTGATGTATACGCAGCGACGTGGCACCCTAACCACCTCGAGCCGTGGAAAAGCAAATTGGTTCTCAGCTGGTTCGCAAGTTGAACCAACTGAGAACCAGCACCAGCACTAGCCCCGAACCAGCACTGGAACTGCTTTGGTGGGTATGTGTCACAGTGAAGGTCATCAAGTGTTGTTGTTGTTTCCCTTCTGCTGTTGCTCACACCCATGTATCCCCGTCTCCTTTGTCTCTTAAATAGCAAGGACTTCATCTGTTCCTTTCACCCTTGTGTCATCTTCAACTGCCATAAAGTTCAGCTTTCTTATTTTTGGGTTGAGGGCAAGTGGTTGTGCCTCTCAAAGATGAGATGGTGTTCAGACTCCCCATATTTTGGTTATCTCTTTTTCTGCATTGGCCAAAAATGCTTTTCCTGGGCTTGTCTCAAAGCAAAGTGTTTGTATGGACCGTTACAGCTTTTAGAGCAGTTGTGGAAAACATGAATTGGTTGCATACTTCACTCCACTAAGGTATACAGTAGCACATCCAAAAGGCTGCTACCCTTGTGTCAGCTCTTCAAGCAGCACCCATTGCTCTGGCTTCGAGTCAAATTACTGTTTACCCCACTAAAATTGATTAATCAGTACAGTGCCTTCTTAGGATACAAGCTTAGTGTCAATAAGAGTGAATTAATCCCAATTAATATTGATGTCAGAGATCTTCTGCCTTCTGTATCTTCATTAAATATAACCCCAGATAATTTCAGATACCTAGGAGTTAAAATTTCTTAACAAATGACCTTTTCAAGCAAAGTTTTCCTTCTCTGCTAGATCCAATTAAATAGGACTTTTCAAGATGCTCTTCCCTACTGCTTTCACTTGAAGGCCATAATAACTCCATAAAGATCAATGTGCTAGTTATGTTTCTAGTTACTTATTTCAAAGTATCCAAATTTTTATTCCCAAATCCTTTTTCAGTCCAATTTGAATTTCTAATTAAACAATCAGCCTATAATGCATCTTATTATGTGCACAGAATATTCATCTCAGGAGGTATTCAACAAACTGTTATCTGGAGATACTTCAGAAATGAAGGAAATTTTGAGGCATAATGATGAGTACAATGCAAAATATATATGCAGTGTGTTTCAAAGCATCACTTTGTTCACTGATATGACTTAACTATTTATGAAAAATAAATAACCTCGTGATTTTTGTTGAAAATAGGTCTGTTAAGACTATTTATTGTCATTCTTCCTATTAGGTGAATTCTGCATTAAGAATCTTCAGCATTTGGAATGGACAGGAAACAAAAAACACAATTAATAAATATCTTATCCTAACCTTTTTTGGATGATGATTTATGAGTGCCTTTAAAATAGCCACCCACCACTACAATGTTTTTTTGTGTGTATTTAGAAAATTGGGTTCTGAATGGGTTAACACATTGAAGAATACACAGTTTCATGACAGGCACCAGCACACACTCAAGGTGTGGAAGTGCAAATAGAGCTCCATCCAGGACATTTTACAAAACAACCGTTGATCAGACTACATGAAGATCTGTTATGGTGTGCCTCATGGATCTGTGCTTGGTCCTGTTTCCCTATGCGTATGTTGCCCCTTGGTACATTATTCAGTAGTTATGAATTAGGTTCCCATTTCTATGCTGATAATACTCAGCCCTACATCTCCAGCCTAACACCTGTCAACAGCTGATGAAAGTGGAAGAATGCATATATAAAATCAAATAATGGATGTCATCGAACTTCCCTCCTTTAAATGCTATGAAAACTGAAATGCTACGTCTTGGTCCACAATTGGTGTCAAAAAAGCTCTTGTATTAGAAATCTTGGTGTCCTGTTTGATCCAAATCTTCTCTTTGGAAAACATAACAGCTCTATTACAAAGACTGCATATTTCTGCTTATGAAACATTGCCAAGATTCATCCCATTCTCTCCGTGGCTGATTCTGAAACACTCGTTCATGTATTATTATTATTTTTTTTTTGTATAGGCTTAACTGTAGTAATACACTTTTTTCTGGCTTACCAAAATCAACAATTAGCAAACAAGAACTTGTTCAAAATACTGCTGCTAGGAGATTAACTAATACTAGAAAATTCAATCATGTTACCCCTGTTCTTACTTCATTACATTGGCCTCGTATACATGCTAGATCTGATTTCAAGATTCTACTTTTAACTTATATAACACATATTAGCACCATCCTACGTATTACTCCAAAAACTGATAAAACAATATTAGGTGGTAGGGCCTTTATCTCCAAGTCCCTCTTCTTCGGAGTTGTCCTTCTACCCAAATTCAAGAGGCTACATCAGTCGACGCATTTACATGTAAAGTCAGAACAAATCTTTTTGCATCAGCCTTCAACCTCAGTCTGCCCTAAATATGAAACTATGGTTATCCAACCATACCCAGTTCTGCACATGGTTAGGTGTGTGTACAGTATATCACACATTTGTATATATATATAAGTTTAAGTTAAGTTTATTAACTTTATTAATCCCCCTGAGGGGAAATTCAATGTTTTCACTCTTGCTTGTCAATTACACACAGGTCCGAAAGACACACACATGCACAAATGTGTTTGTATATGTGTTCTGTCTTACATCTGTACATTTTTTTCTGATGCAGCTCATTACTGCTTTTACTGTATAATGTATGTTTTGAATATTCCATTTGTGATGCTTGTTATGTTGTTTATCTCACCTCTATATGCTCTTGTGTATTTGCTGTTTTTATTATACAATACGGATGGCCCTTTGAGGCATGCTTTGCAAAATCCAGTCAAAGACAGGTCAAGGTCAAGTTGACGTAAAACTCTACGATTAATCAGTGTTTGGAATTAAAAGATGGTAATTTGAACTTTACAAGCCAAATCAGATTGGATTTTTCAAAGAAATCGTTTCTCATGTGATCAGTTAATTGCTTACAGAGAACACTCTGTGACTGAGATAGAGAGAGAGTATTATCTCCTGTGTACATTAAATTCTCCACCAGTTTTCCGGCAGCGTCTCTTTAATAGAATGTGAGCACATTTAATTAAAAACATTCTCAAATTCAGTAGCCGTGGTAGAGTTAATCATATGGGTCTGTGTGTAATTAGATGGTATCTTGGCAAAAGAAAAAGCAGGGATGGTGAATGAACAGTAAGATGATTAGAGAAGAATACATTCTTTATTTGTTGGCAGTTTGGCTGACCAGATTAGGAGTGTAGATTTTATTCAGATGCACATAGTATTGACTAGTCCCACATTAACGGCACTACATGTAGTTAAAGGATAACTTCACCTTCCAATTCTGCAAGAACAGTCCCTCTCTCACATATTTGAAATATGCAATGTAGGAGTGAGGGAGCAATAGACTGATAATACCCACGGTGGGTGAAGGTAAAGATGATGGTGTCGAGGAAATGTAAAACATCTGCAGCTTGAATCTTTTCACTTTTCTATTCTGGTTAAGTTATGGATTAATTCCCCCCACTCTGATTTGCACTTTTGACTGGTCTCTTCTACTCACAAATAGTGGCTGAGGCTAATGAGTATTGTAGTATTTACATCCATCCATCATGCAAAGTGACAGACAAAACATGATTCATCAGAAATGAAGTTGAAATACACTGCTCAAACACTTAATCATCACAGTATAACACCAAGTCAGTTAAACTTCAGGGATATCAATCTGTCCATTTAGGAAGCACAAGTGATTGTGAATCAGTTTCAGCTGATGCAACAGGTGCAATGGAGAGGCAAAAGATTAGATTAGATTAGATTAGATTCAACTCTGTTGTCATTGCACATATCACAAGTACAGAGCAACAAAATGCAGATTGCATCTAACCAGAAGTGCATAAGCAGTGATTAAAAAACATATGCGCAGGTTAATATACAGGGTGGAGGGTATGAATGAAATATAAATGCACCCAAAAGCACTTATAGCGCCTCCCAGAGGCCAGGAGGGCAAACAGTCTGTGTGCTGGGTGGCAGGAGTCTTTCCTGATGGATATTGCTCTCCTAAGACATCACTCCCTGTAGATGTCATCAATAGCAGGAAGTGAGGCTCCGGCGATGCGCTGGGCAGTTTTCACCACCTTCTACAACAACTTCTGGTCCAAGGCAGAGCAGATCCTGCTCAACACTGCTCGTCAGTGGGGGAGAGTGTTAGGGGTTGGTGGTCAGCAGTCAGCTCTGCCTTGGTTGCAATGTCATGGTTGTCTTTCTCAAAGCGAGCTTAGAAGTTGTTCAGCTCATTGGGAAAGGATATCAGAAGAGGAGGGGGTAGGGGTTGATGGACTTGTAGTCACTGATGACCTGAATGCCTTGCCACATGCGTTGGGGGTTGGAGTTGGTGAAGTGCTCCTCAACCCTCAGCTTGTAGCAGTGCTTGGCCTTCTTAGCGCCCCGCTTCAGGTCAGCCCTGGCTTTACTGTAGGCTTGTGCATCTCCTGATCTGAAGGTGGTGTTGCAGGCCTTCAGCAGGAGACGTCATTCAGGGCTTCTGATTTGGGCACATGGTGATATGTTTCTGGGTGGTAACGTTGTCTATGGTGGTGGAGATCTAGTCCAGTGCAGCAGAAGCGTAGCTTTCAATGTCTGTGTGGGAGTGACAGGTTGCCTGAGTGGCAAACGTATTCCAGTTTGTGTGTTTGGAGCGGTCCTGCAGCACAGAGTCTGTCCCCTCAGGCCACATTTTTATTGTCCTCACTGTGGATTTCACATGTTGGATGAGTGGTGCATACTTAGGGGAGATAAAAAGAGAGGTGGTCTGATTGTCTTATGTGGGGGAGGGGTGTAGCTCTGTAAGCTCCAGCTATATTGGAATAAGCATGGTCCAGTGTCTTGTTTCCTCGAGTGTGGCAGGAAACATGTTGATGAAATCTGGGGGACTGTCTTCAAGTTTGAGTGATTAAAGTGTCCTCCAACAATAAAAGCAGCCCCAGGGTGTGTTGTCTGCTGTTTGCTAATGACTGCATGTAGTTCTTTCATTGCAAGCTTAGCATTAGCATCTGGTGGTATGTATGCAACAGTGACTATGACTGATGTGAGTCATAGTGAGACAACACCCAAAAAGGGAATGGTTTTGCATGTGGTGACCACAGACAGTTGCTCTCTCCTTATCCTTCCTAACTGATTCTTCTCTAGTTTTGTGTTCTGGTAGTGTCCTTGTCACTACTGGTAGCATGAGGCGGTACCTGCAGTCTAATCAGGTTGCACAGGTAGTCCAGCTCCTCCAGGGTGGCACAGTAATACGTGCAGCCGCAAGAAGGTTTCATGTGTCTCCCAGCACAGTCTCAAGAGCATGGAGGAGATTCCAGGAGACCGAAGGGCTGGACAGGGCTGTAGAAGTGCATCAGCCCAGCAGCAGGACCAGTATCTGCTCCTTTGTGTGAGGAGGAACAGGAGGAGCACTGCAAGAACCTTACAAAATGACCCCCAGCAGGCTACCTGGTGTGCATGTTTCTGACCAAACTGTCAGAAACAGACTCCATGAGGCTGGCATGAGAGCCCAACGTCCTCTAGTGGAGCCTGTGCTTATAGCCCAGCACTGTGCCCTTGCCAGAGAACACCACAATTGGCAGGTCGGCCACTGGCACCCTGTTCTCTTCACAGGTGAGAGCAGATTCACACTGAGCATGTGACAGGCTTGAAAGAGTCTGGAGACGCAGCTGTGAACATTATGCCACCTGTAACATCACACAGCATGACAGGTTTGAAGGTGGGTCAGTGGTGGTCTGGGGAGGGTTGCACAGATCTCCATGTCATGGCCAATGATACCCTGCAATGGGCCCTGGGGTCCTTCACGTGGCCAGAGTGTGTAGGCAGTTCCTGGATGATGAAGGCATTGATGCCATGGACTGGCCCCTCTCGTTCCCCTGACCTTAATCCAACTGAGCACCTATGGGATGTCATGTATTGGTGTATCAGATGCTACCAAGTACCACCCCATACTTTCCGGGATCTCACTGATGCCCTGAGCCAGTTCTAGGAGGAGATCCCCCAGGACACCATCCACTGGCTCATCAAAAGCATGCCTAGACATTGTTGGGAGTGCATACAGGCACAGGGGCACCATACACACTACTGAGTCACATTATTGTTGCCGTGATAAAACACACAAGATTGATGATTTTGTTCTCAACAAATTATAAAAAATACAGTGTACACATTAGTTAAGGTTTTCAACTTGAATAATTCGTTCATCCGGATCTGATGTGTGATTTAAGTGTTCCCTTAATTTTTTTGAGCGGTGTAATTAGAACTGGTGGCCAAAACATAAACCTATAGGTAGTTAAATTGTCAGCAGGAGTCCCGTGTTTCTGTTCTGGCTAACACTGAGAATATCGTTTAAAGAAAAAATTTAAATGGGGACACAGAATGGGGAAAACACTTCAAACAAGGGATCACCGAATTATTGTCTGAACATTGGTGTCGGACGACATTTGCCTTGTTGACTACAAATGCGTTTTCTACAAAAAAGATTATATTACCAATTTCAGGGACTGATGTTTTTCTGTTATGTCAAATCAAAAACAAACATGCATCTTGGCTATCTGCCAACATCTTTCTGCCATCTGTATCAGTATTGGACCAAAATGTCACTATTGGTGCATTCCTACTTCAAATCCAAGCAGACACATAAGTTTGGGTAACTCAAAAATCAAGTAGTCCTCTCAGTCATTATCAGTTAACTGATTATTAACTAATGATTGGCTATCGTATGACATTTGTCCAGGAGTTACTCAAGAAGTGACCATTAACTAATGGTTTGTTACTCATTTGTACCTCATTAGTTCCCTTAGTCATTAATAATTCACTATTTATTAACAAATGATTATCTACTTTATGACATTTGATTGGGAGTTACTCCAGAACGGACGATTACCTAATGGTTAGTAACTTATTAGTTCCTCATTAGTTCCTAAGTAACTACTTGTTTTTTGTGTACCTTACTGTTAAGTGTTGCCTAATTTTGACTAGAAAAATCTATTTTTACACACAGTAAAGTGATGGTTTGTAGGTGTAAGAAAGGAGGGGCAACAACTATTTTGGACGGATGCAAAACTCAAAAATACACAACTGGACATAATAAGCTATTAAAGATTTCCAACAAATTGTAACACCTGTTGTCCTCATCTTGCTGTTTACTGCTCAGTTCCCTGTTTGTATGCACTGTCAATTTATGTATCTATGCTTACCCTACTGAGCGAGCTCAAGTTTACCACGTTGTCCAGCTGCTTTCATGTTTGTTAGTCCACTCGGAAAGATGCATGTGCACATTTTGACTTCGTAGGTGAGCGTTCTTAAAGACTGAAGGTGTCTTCTCTGATAGTGTTGGGCAGTAATGTGTTACTAGTAATGCGTTACAGTAATAATATTACTTTTTCCAGCAACAAGCAGTGTAACTAATTTCTAATAAAATTTCAGTAATAATACTACAGTTACCCCAAAACCAGGGGCGGACTGGCCATCTGGAGGTTCTGGAGAATCACAGAACGGCCGGTACTCTAGGACGGCCGGCGGCCGCCACGCAGTCATCACCTTTATTTTATTTTTTTTCCTTTTTCTCCCTGATAATCTGCTGTTCCACATCCAGTCCGCTAGGTGGCAGCCTTTAACCCTATGGGCCCGAACAACGCATAGTGCGTCCAAATTCACGCCTGTTCTTCTCTGTTGATTTTCCCCGCAACTGTGCATCATAGCGATTAGCCACGCATATCACGTGAAACAGCGGAATTGTGGCTTTCCGACAAGACAAGTATAACAGAGCTTTCATACAGCTCTGCACACACATTACTGTTGAATGGATTACTCGTGAATGCAGGCTCGCACAGAAATGCCACGCATATCACATGAAAGGAGCAGAACTTTCCAACCACACACATCATTGTGCTGTCATCCCATCATGCTATAAATCCAGATTAATTGTCTACAAAATAAAAACCTGACGAATTTCTTTACAATCCATTATACAGATCTTGTTATCAGTCACTTCATATAGTGAGGAATATCGTATCTTACCACGTCTTAGGCTTACGTGTGTTTCTCCCTGTCTATCCACATTTGTAGTCCGGCTTTCAAGATGCAAATATCTCCATATTGTCCAGTTGACACTCCATCAAACTGTGTATGACAAGACCAGCCACTTCACCTTTGCGCACCCAGACAACTGCAGCCTAATTATGCATGCCGACAGGGCCGTAGTCACCATATACATTGAGGGGGACATGTGTTCCCCCCAATGCCCAAAATGCCCCCCAATATATAACTGAAACTGAAAAACAACAACAAACTTTGTTTACTGTAAACAAAGTGGCAAATATTATCTTGGAGGACATCAATGCACTTGGTTGACTATTTTTCTATTATCTTAGATGTAAATATTGCATGTTTCCTTCAGATAAAACACATTTTTGTCCACACTGTCCTGAAAAAAACAAGATATAGCATGTGTATGTAGCCTTTATAATGACTGTGCTATGAGCTTAAAAGTAAAGGCAGTAAAAATACCCCAAAAACGCCTAGGGCCCATAGGGTTAAATTGGATGCCAGCCGGCCCATAGATGTTGGGCCTGTTTCAGGCAGTCACCTGCATTGTATTGTTCAGCAGAGAAACATCTGGACTGTGTCGTTTATTTTTCAGTGAGTATTCTACACTATGCTCTTAACACAACATCTAGTCAACATCGGTGCTATTGCTATAATTTGGAAGGTATAGTATCATATGTTAAGATATAAATATTTTGACACCCGTGTCTGGGGCTGATGAGTTTCCACGCACCGGTTGTTGTGGGTTGGGCCAAGTCAAATTCCAGGACTGTTTTTTAGTCCCAGTCCGCCCCTGCCCAAAACCAAACAACTCTTTACAATGTTACTTTTGTTTTCATACCATTACTGACTTAAAATACAACAATCAAATCATTGGATAAATCTTCATCAAGAAATACTCCCTTCACTTTTGTTAGAAGAAAAGACAACAAGAACACTGTTTCTGCAGGTAGTCGAACTAAAACTCTTTCCACTGTGAAAAATGCATCCTCAAACCTTCAGTCTGAAACATCTACTACGACCAACAGCACAACAATGTGAAGATCCAAGAAATACACCCTGTTGGGATTCACAGGACCACAGATGATTTGTCATTTGTTAAAATCTAAACTGGACATGTGAAGGCTTCCTTCTCTGCATGCTCTTTGTTCTCCAAACAAAGACAGCTATTTGAGACCCATCTCCAGGATGTCTCACCTCACACCTCAGTGAGACTCAAGTCTCAAAACTTGATTGGACAGGACTTTTACAGTGACATGTGACTCTGTGATGTCAAAGGCATCTATAGAAGGTCTGCTCCCTTCAAACAATTTTCTCTTTTACTCTGGAGCTGCTGAACAGCTCACATCTCTTCTCTGCTGGGCCTGGAACAGCCCAGAGGCCCAGACCCTTGCTCCATTGCCCCAAACCACTAAAAGGAGGGCAATTGATCACAGACTCTCTAACCTGATACAGAAAGGTAGAAGTGCAAGCACAAGGTTTGCAACTAGCGTTCCAGCAACAAAGAGAACCAAGTGAGTTAGCACCCAGCGTCTAACTCTGCTAAACCCTGAGCGACCAGCTGAGTGAGATTCACCTTTGGAACAAAGGACACAACAAAGACTGCAGCTGGAACCACAGCTCTTTCCCGCCTTATTCTGCCGGTTAACTAAGCAGTACACCGCCAAGTGACTCTTTCTCCCATCCACTCAAGGATCGGTAAAGTAACAACTGTGCATAGCTTATCACAGCTTCACAGCCTAAGCAAGACTGTTTAACTTGTTGTATGTGATTTAATGCTGTTTATTGAGTTATTGTTGTGATAGATTGCAGTTAGGTCATTGATTAGTTGGCTTCGCCAAAGCTAAGTGTTTAGTTTGCTAATACTGTTCACAAACAGATTCTTGCACACAACTACACAATCTCTGCACTAATTCCGACCGTTTGCAACACATATCACACTGACACAGACTCATTAACAAATAGGCTTTCAACAGAGCTACACCCAAACAGGCATTTCAAAGTTCCCGCTTCTTTTCCTTTGTCTTTGTCCTGACCACACGGTCAGACAAACACCTCCCCCGATCTGAAGCCAGCTTTGATTTGACCATCTTTGGTTCTCTGTTGTCAGCCATTTTGTTTTGTAGGCCAAATGGCTCTTTGATCACTACACCCGCAATTGTCTTTCTTTCTCTCTCTCTCTCTCTCTCTCTCTCTCTCTCTCTCTCACCCACACACACACACACACACACACACACACACACACACATACACACCAAGCTTATATATAGTTAGTTAGAATTTGTGTGTTTGTGAATAAATAGAATTCTTTGGAATCATGCCTGCTGTCTGTTTAATGTTGCACAAGGGTGAATGAATAGTCAACCTCTGCTGCGTCAAGAACTCCGAAATCCTTCAGGCTTTACTGTTAAATTTGGTAATTGTCATTAATTTAATTATTAATCAAAACTCCAAATTAATAGTTTAGCATATTTATGAGACTGATATCTTTAACTGGCTATCATTTTCCATTTATGGGAATGGTGCCCCACAAGGTGATTTCATGTTAATTAAGTCACATTATTTAACATAATTAATAATTATTAATTATTTCCGATAGCCAGTTTACAACTTTAATGGTGTCCCCTTGGTGAGGCCTAATATTGTTGTTCCCAACGTAGCTGGTGCCTCTGTATGACACCCTGAATTTATATTCCCAGCACTCCACCAAAGGTGAGCCCTTGTCGGCCGTGGAGGTCAGCTGTAGCCCTACACTAGCTAAACAGTGAAAACTGGATTTTGATCCTGGACAGCAGCAGGATACAAAGAAGTGATGAAGCTTTTGGCTGGATACGTGGTGGATGAAAGGTTTTTCCATAAGTGACTCTCCGTCTTTTGGGCAGAGCCATGGGAAAATACTGGTCACAGGCAATTGAAGATAAAAGATTAAAAAAAAAAAAAAAAAAAACCCTGACATTCACACAGAGGCAAACATCTGAATTTTAGCAAGTTGTGCAATTGGCAATTTTATGGGGTGTAACAGAAAAGTATTATAACAAGTAGTGTAATGAATTACTGTTGGCAGGGAGTGATAGGTTAAGTATTATAAGAACCTTTGAAAGGAGTAATGAGTAATATATTACACATTTTGAGTTACAAGCCTGACACTGTTCTCTGACAAGCTAGCAGTTAGCCTTTTTTTCCTGGAAAAACACATTAAATTTGATTATTTTTACCAGCAGTTTATGACAACATCCTGTGGCTGGTGGGCACTGAGGGTTTGATCTCAAATTTTTCTTGAAAAGGGAGATTTTCAGATTTGTGCTGTAGAAGATAATCCACATCGTTTGTGGTGATCACAGTTACGATGTTCTTCAAAAGAAATGTTCATTTCTGCCAACTATGACCAAATGACAACAACAGTACTTGGCAATCGGCTCCACTTGGCTTCAATTTTCTGCCATCTGCTTTCATAACGAAAGGCTTTGGGCATGAATATTGTTCAATGAAGGAAGAAGCTCCTGAGCAAATGTCATTACTGGAGGATCCACCATGAGCAGATTTGCGTTTAGTATTTTTTCTAGACCCAGCATGCACCTGTTGTTCATGCAACATTATGGGTGTCTTTGATTTGGGTCACTTAGCAAGCACGCCGGGTGGTGCTTTAAATTTAAATAGATTCATCATAAATTCAAGTTTGTTACAAAAGTTTTTGATTTATTGTTCAATTCAGGTAAATGCTTACATTCAAAGTGAAGGCCCTCCTATGAGCTGCGTTTTAATTAATCCTGTTAACCTGTAACCTATGGCTTGCAGTGAATGGATGTTTACCCGGTTGACTTTATTTACTGCATATGATGGTATCACCTTGGCTATAATGTGTGTAATGGGGGGCAGTGCCAAATTCTTTTCCTGCGGTCTGAATCAACTTAATGTGATTTAAAGTACTTCTGGCAGATTGGCTGAATAATTTACCATCCCTAATGATCCTAGTAGAATTAAACATTAAGTTGTATTATGCATGTAAATTACAGCAGTTCAAAAGAAGGCTTTTTCATTGGAAGTGGCTTTGGCTGTCACGTTGGGAAATATGGCACATTATCTCTCCACTGGAAACATATTTCTGCGTGGAATAAATTGCTTCATGCATGATTCATTATGACGGGAATTACCAGTTGGCTGCGCGGCCGCGGACATCACTCTGTAAAGAACAGGTGAGTTTTTGTGATGTATAGTTCTGTTGTCCTGAAGTCTTGTGCTGCTGGCAACAAAAGCAGGCCAGTAATCACCATGTAGACACAGGTATAATACTGTGGGTCCATTATCATCATATGAACTGCACTGGAAGGCAGCTGAAACGTGATTACTGTGTGAATATTAGAGTGTGAGATGGGCACATACAAGTTGTTAATTTTGAGAATTGGCATATTTGAAGAGACTTTGACAATATTGGCTTAGTACCTTTGTGGTTTAGTTAATATAATAGTTAATATCTCGGCTTCATTGTCACCCTCTGACATAGTAGAACATGAGGCGTTCTCAGATTTTCATTTCTTCCTAAAGCATTACAGTGTGATTTCATGTTATTGGTTCTGGAATCAAAGCATATTGAAACAGCTAATGGACAAATGCTCAGACCTATGAATTACTTTCTACTGCAACTACGTTCTAATCCCCTCAAGTAATCTATGGGAGAGGAAATATCATAGCTGCCTCATATACATGACTTAATGATCCTGTTCCCAAGCTTTATCCTTGACTTAATGGTCTCGCTCCTACACAATCTTTTTCTTTTTTTAATCTCATCTTTTAGAATCATGTTTTGTATGTGTTTGTTTTTATTTATTTATTGTATTGTCTGTTAGTAAGTTACTGACCTAAGCAGAATATATTCCCTTTGTGGACAATAAAGAACACCTATTTATCTATTCCCAGAGCCCACATTCAATCCCACATTATCACAACCACAGCAAGTAATATGGAAACCAGGCAGAGTGAATGAATGAATGAATGAATGAGTAAATGAATGAGTGATAGATCAGGAGGGATTTGTGGCAGGTTAGGTTTATTGGCAACTCTAAATTGCCCATTGATATAAATTTAAATGTGACTGGTTGTCTGCTTTCATGTTTAAAATCAGATGAAGTTGAGTTTTTATAGAGCTTAGAAAACCAACCAACAGTAGTGTTAAGATACTTTGGATCTAGTCTGGATATAGTTAACTTAAGCCCCACAAAACATTTTACTCATGATGTGAGACAAACCACTTTTTAAAAGTTCTTGTTGATCGATGAAGAATGTAAAATTTGCCCTGCTTTGACTTCAGCAAAGACAATCATCTTGTCCAAGTATTTGTCTGTGATGAACACACTCCAGGAAATGTAGTTACGCCTGTCAGTCCATATTGTCTTAAAATAGTAAATGCCAACACATTGGCAATTAAATGTATGCCAGTCAGAGCATGACAGGGACGGGACTGCTGCTGACGTAGAGGCTGCTTTGCAATTCAATGTGGACGATGAGTCATTTCCACCTCCTGGGTTAGCTTTTATTATTCATACCTAAGTTACCATAAAAGCCAACATTACCAATTTCTACAATGCAGTGCATTTTACCTAAGAGCACATCAACCACAAATAGACATCACACCAGTCATCACAAGCCAGGTGCTGTGGTAGAGCAAGCCCCACAGGGCCTCACTTTTGGCTGAGGCTGTAATGAAGCCCCGGCGACAGCGTCCTCCATACGCTGTTAGGTCGAATTACACAGCACAACATTCAGCCAGGTTAGAGCAGTGCTGGATATCTGATTCCAACATTATATCAGGAAACTAGTTTTCTTCCAAATACACTGGTGTTTTAATGTCAGCTTTTCCCTATTGCTAGTAAGAAAAGGGTTGTTTTGGTCTCTGAGTTTGGAGACTCCCCTTTGATCATCCTGGCATGCAGACCTACAAAGAATGAGAAAGTACAGTTTGTAGTCCGAAGCAGATGTTTGCCTTCTGCAGATTTTGCAGCTCGAGGCAGAGAGATAATTTCTGGATTTATTGTCATTTATACACGCATGTACCAAACTTGAGCAATGGGAATCAAGTTGAAAATTGGTCAAGGTGCCCTTTAAGTGCCTGAACAAAATATTAAAATGTGGCAAATGACTGGAAAGCCACATGAAGGAAATGAATAACAGCTTTGAAATGAAATCTCCAGCCACACCACACTGATATACTGAGTATCTGCATGTCCTATAGAAAATAGGAGACCATGCACTGTGTGCAGACCAGGCAATTATGATGTGGTATCATAGGTCAAGCTACCTGCCAGTGTATAAAGTAGTTGAACTCAGCTCCACCTTTACCAGTTTCAATATTCCTGATACTTCCTGATCCAATAACATAATCTTATACTATATAATGATGGAAACTCTGTCTGTGGATTTGTCTGTGTCTGTTCCACGTTTTTCTCCTCACTGACTTGGTCAATCCATGTGAAATTTGGCACAGTGGTAGAGGGTCATGGGAGAATGTGAATGAAGCATTATTACATCAATTGGCCAAAGGGGGGCGCTATAGCAACCGATTGAAATTGCAAACTTTGAATGGGCATATCTCATGCCCCGTATGTCGTAGAGACATGAAACTTTGCACAGAGATGCCTCTCCTCATGAGGAACAAATTTGCCTCGAGAACCCATAACTTCCGGTTATATAGATTTTCCACCATTTTGAATTTTTTGAAACACTTCAAATCAATCTCTTCCTAGGAAGTTTGACCGATCTGCATGAAACTCAGTGAACATAATCTAGGGACCAATATCTAAAGTTCCCTCTTGGCAAAAGTTGGAAAACTTACTAAAACTGAGCTTCTATAAGGCAATGAATATTGAGGAGGGCGTGGCTCATCACATAAAGGTGTATAACATCTCATATGACCACACATAATCTGAGGGGACCCCTCCATTACTGACCCCATCAAACAAAATGGGGGCGCTAGAGAGCTAATTTCTTATCTAGGCCTAACCCCCATATAGATTTTTACTAAACCAGGTAGATATGTAGAACAGAACGCCTCAAGGTGACTGGAGAAATTTAACTCTAACTGGCCACTGGGTGGCGCTATAACAACAGAAAAATGCTTCAAAATGGCTAAAATGCGACCGATCGCTGTGGCCCCCCCTGTGGCCGAATGTTGTTGTTTGTTTTTCTAATTTTTGGTATGACTAAGTCATGGTATGGTATGCTGTACATAATCACGGAAACTGTCAGTGTGTCATTCTGTCAGTCAGTCATTCTGTCTGTCCCATGTTTTTCTACTCCATGACGTGGTCAATCTATGTGAAACTGCATATTGAGGATTGGCATAGGTAGAAGGTGACAAAGCTACCAATGGGTATGGACTAGTATATATTATTGTAAAATGGCCAGTTCTGCATAATGAGTATTTTTGGTATTTAAGTAAATTCTAAATAATACTAGGGTTAGGGTTAGATCTGCATTCCAACGCTGGTGTGCTATAAATAAAGACTGCAGAATAGTTGATCTAACTCTTCTTGAAATTTTGACATGTGTGCTAAAAAGGATGTGTGGTCTCTTGCACCTTGTTGGTTCTATCAAATAAGGAAAGACAATGGGGGTTTTATTTTTGGTGTCATTTAGGTAAAGCAAGTAGCTCTTATTTGAAAAGATCTCTTTTGATGACATTTATTTCATAGAGTTGAACAGCACCCACAAGACCTTTTTCCTTGTACTCTGCTTTACTTTTTTTCTTGTATCAACTATCTAAACTCTTTGCTTAAAAAATTCATGTTGCTTCTCATTCCTTCAAGCTGGGTCATAACAGAAGTTAATGAAATTTTCATTTTCTGGAACTATACAGCAACAAATTGTAATTGAATTAAAATTTAAAAGAAAAAAATCAGTCTTCCAATGCATGACTTAAAGGGATAGTTCAGATTTTTTTGAAGTAGGGTTGTATGGGGTACTTTTCCATGGGTGGTGTATTACATACAGTAGTTGTCAGTCTGCACGCCCCCAGTTTGGAGGATCAGGATGGAGTCTGACACGAAAAGCAATACACTGCTGTGGACGGTGTCAGCAACAAAAGGTATTTTAGCCAACTAAAAAAAATTTTTTTAAATGAATATTTGTTTCAATGTACACTATATTTAGAGTATTTTCACCGCTCTACCTTTCCAGAAAGTCCATTCTAACAGGAAAGCTGTTAACAGCTTCAGCTTGCCATCTAAGCTCTTGTTAAAACCACCAGACTTTATTGACAAAAACAATAATTTCCATGGGATTCCATGGGGAATCTAAAACAGAAGGCAAGGTTATAATTTGTTAAATATGTTAAAATTATACTATAAAGTTTTCAATAACTGATCTCCAAGTTTTAATGATTTAATAACACATGGTTTTGTATCTGTTTTTCCAAATTTAAAAAGATGTAAAGTTTTTCCCTTAAAATAACTTACAAGTCAGAAACTCTTTCCTCAGTGCCCCAGTGTCTATGGCCGGGTCACAAGGTCACCTGAGGTAAACACAGATGTGGAAAAAAGGCGACTTGCTCAAGCGATTATCCAGACTTAAAGAAAAATAAAAACTATAAACAAAAAAGTCAATATTTGGAAGTACTCCATGTGTTTGGAGAAGTTCTTTAATAACTGATACCAGTGCACTGCTAATAATGCACAGAAAAATAATACTTTTGTTGTTTTGTTTTGTTTTGTACGTTTTTCTAACTAACTTAATTTTCCTGGACAGGTGGAACCTTCTTAATAGTTTGAAGGGTTAGTGTCACTCTTCAAAATATGAAAAAAAAAATCGGGAAAAAAAGTAGAAAAAAGTATACAGTAACAAAAAAAGAAAAAAATAAACCAATTCTTATACTACAGTAGCTAGCATGAATTTTGATGATGTCCTTTGAAAACAACCCTAACATGAAACATACTTTAGATGGCCTATATCTACATTAATACTCCTCAGACAGCACGTTAAATGGAAATTTATTTTTAACATTAACTGAGTAACCCTTTATGAGTAATCTCCTTTACCTTAGTTAGTAGCCTTTATGTTCTGTATATTTCAGGACTGCTGATGTGATGTGTTTTCTGCAGTGAAGCAGACACAGAGGGGCTAATGAGGTGCATAAACCAAGTTTGGGGAAGAGTAAGACTATGCACTCATGTAAATCATTTGCAAATTTTACCTCAGCATGGTCAGCATCCTCTGGAAGTGAGATGATTCTTGGCCTAAGCCCAGCCTGGAGTAGCATGAACTGTGTCCACATTTTTATGAAGCTTGTAAAAGTGTAAAGCAGCAAATTTACAACCTTTTTTGTAGGAAGTGTCTCTAATTTCAGTCAACTCCTTTTTCCCTCTGCCACTGGGAATGATTTGTGAAAACAGAGCTAGTTAGTTTGGCTTTAGCTTCTTAAAGTAGCAGATGCACCCTGTTGCTACCAAGCGGCAAACTCCCAGGCTGAAAAATGAAGCTAATGCAGAAGTGGCAAAAACTGCAGTTCCTTGAATGGCCACTGGGGATTGGCTCCATGATTACAGCCTGGTAGAAAAAACTGTTTTGATAGTTAATTTCAACATTCATGACACTGTACTGGGGGTGAATTTCTATATAACTCATCCATTTATATTTTAAGGCCCAAAGTTATGCATATTTAAAGGTGGGGCTGCTTCAGTGACAGGCTGTCTGTGATGTGTCGCTACAGTCTGTGAGTCAGATCCACTCCTCCCTCCTCCACAGCTTCACCCTCTCGCCGGAAATAAGGTCACTTCTGGCTCCAAAAAATCAAGATGGGGACGGCCAAAGTGCTGAATTCAAGGCTACAAAACAGCATGCCACAAACCAGTGAGTGATGTCGTGGTGGCTACGTCCATTAATTACACAGTCTATGGTTACTACTGATAATAACCCTCCAACTTTGCTACTGCTCTTAACTACAACTACAAATATAATGGTTTGTTTGATATCCTACAAATTCAGCACCATGAAAAACGTTACATAGACCTACTTAAAGTAAAGTTACAGAGGTTATGTTTAGGCAAGTAAAGTTACTGTGGTTAGGTTTAGGAAAAGAAACGTAGTTAGGACATACATTAAAATGACTCAAAGTTCACATGGAAACTGGTCTCCTGGGGAAAGTCCTGTGTTTTGTGATCCATCCACCACCCCGACCTGTCTCCTGAGGACCCCTTCTTTCTTTACCTGAGGCAATGCATTTGGTTACAGCTTTCCCAAAATACATGGGTCATACACAAATTAGTGGCTCATGGTTATGTGGGATATGTATGAATTTTGGTTAATTACTTACACCAAAAGTGACATTATTCCACTGAGGAGAATTTACAGTAACACGGTCCTTTTTTAATAATAGGTTAAACTGGATTTGGAATATCAAAGTTTTTATCCTGAAATTGAAACAAACCTTAGCATGTCCTGATGTTCAGTGGTTGGCAGTTGGGGCTGGCTGGGCCTCTCCTGAACATGTGTGCTTGTCAATAAATATGTGCTGCTATCTGACAGTGCACCTCTCATAACCTGAAGCTGGTACCTTGTTGCAGGCTCTACATCTCCTACCAAAGACAGAGAAATTATGAGGAGAACATTATGTTACTGCTAAGAGGATTTATGGACAACGGAGATACTGATATCACTTTATCACTGTGGTGAAATCACATTACTCTACACAGCCAGAAAAGCTGTGTGCTTTTGAAAAAGTTCTTAAGTCAGCTGTCACATGCTCTCATGCCTCTGTTACACACTGTCAAACCAACCATAATAGAACTTTTCAAGTCTATTTTCTTAATCTAACCATTACCAAAAATCAATGGTGATAAATACTTAAAAGCATATGATGGTGTTAACCATTGATTTCAGTTAATAAGAACCCAGCCATCCAATCAGCAAAACGGAGTAAAAGGATGATGGTACAATGCTCAAACCACTGTGACTGTGAGAAAATACAATTGCTGACAAAGTTGTAGTAAGTGTACAAGAAATAACCCACTGAATAAATAGACCTGATTTCATTGCCATGGGTGGATTACACAGTATAATTAGTGCCATGAAGAATTACCACATCACATGATGAAGATTTGCTCAGTCAACTGTAAAATAGCACACAATGCACATGGTGTTTGATGAGAAACAATCTAATTGACAAGTCAATTTTTAAATTACTTTTTATGTAAAAATATTATCTACATTTTATTTTAGTTTATTCCTCACATGAGAAAACATGATGTCATCCATAGCAATGACGTCTGCATCACCCCTTATTTTAGCATAGGAGGTCTGTGTACCAACAGCTGCACCTCCAGTCACCAGTCTGTCAAGTTCTTGAAGTTTACAGAGGACACCACCCTCATTTACTCACCTCTGGTGGGGATGAGTCCACCTACAGGTGGGAGATTGACCATCTGGTGACCTGGTGCAGTCAAAAGAAAAACTTGGAGCTCAATGTTCATGAGACAGTTGGAATGGTTGAGGATTCACCCACCCCATCATCCTGTGTCACTACCTGGTCCACACTGTGGAGCACTTTGTTTCCTGGCATCCACCATAATAATAATAATAATAATAATAATAATACATTTTATTTGTATAGCACTTTACATTTTAGCAATCTCAAAGTGCTACAGAGCAGGAAAAAAAAATAAAACAGATTAGAATTAATACAATTTAAGAATTATTAAAATGATTAGAGATAATAAATAATTAAAAGGAGAACCTATAAAAGACATTTAGCAGAATGCTTTTGTAAAAAGATTTTTAGGTCTCGTTTAAAAACATCAGTAGTCTGTGGGGCCCTGAGGTGGTCAGGGAGGGCGTTCCACAGCCTCGGTGCAGCAGAGGAAAAGGCCCGGTCACCCATGGTGCAGAGCTTGGAGGGTGTTTGTGGTTGCCGAACGGAGGGTGCGTGAGGCGGTCTGGGGGGTGAGGAGTTCCTTGAGGTAAAGGGGGGCATGTCTGTGAATGCACTGGTGGGTGAGGAGGGAGACCTTGTACTCAATTCTGAGCGTGACAGGGAGCCAGTGAAGCGATTTCAGGATTGGGGTGATGTGATCATGTTTGCGCACCCTCATCAGGATTCTGGCATCACTCATAACCTTAAGTGGGAGTTGGACATCAGCTGCCTGCAGCATCAAAAAACCACAGCAGAGGATGTACTTCCTGTGGCAGCTGAAGAAGTTCAACCTACCAAAGACGATGATGGTGCACTTCTGTACTGCCATTATTGAGTTTCTTCTGACCCCCTCCATCACTATCTGGTACCCTGCTGCCACTGCCAAGGGAAAGACCAGACAGCAGTGATCCATTCACTGTGCAGAGAAGGTGATTGGCTGCAATTTGTCGTCCCTCAAGGTCCTGTACGCCTCCAGGACCCCAACGCAGGCAGGAAAGATTGTAGCTGACCCCTCCCACCCCAGAAAACACTCAGACTCTTTGAAACACTGGTAGGAGGCTGCAGTCCATCAGGACCAAATCCTGCCTTCAGAAAAACTGTCTTTCCCTTTCTTGCTCTTTACATGGCAGTTTCAGCAAATTGGAGAACTGAGTGGTTTTCTGCCAAAAGTAATGCAGTAAGAGCATTTATGTCAATGCAACAAATATTTCGGGACATTTAAGCAATAAAACTGAAACCTCTAGTTATAAACTTGACAGAGGAAACAGAAATAAAGTTTTAGCTTCTAAAAACTCAAGGAAGTTACGCTGTACCTTGTGCATAAATGTGTAGTGTCTCCCTTAATGGGGATTTGGACAACAGCTCTGCTCTGCTCTCTGCTATGTTCACATTTTACAGAAATGTATTAATATCTTACTATATAATGACGAAAACTCTGTGTGTCTGTGTATGTGTCTGTTCCACATTTTTCTCCTCACTGACTTGGTCAATCCATGTGAAATTTGGCACAGTGGTAGAGGGTCATGGGAGGATGCAAATGAAGCAATATTACATCAATTGCCCGAAAGGGGGGCGCTATAGCAACCAATTGAAATTGCAAACTTTGAATGGGCATATCTCATGCCCCGTATGTCGTAGAGACATGAAACTTTGCAGAGATGCCTCTCCTCATGAGGAACAAATTTGCCTTAAGAACCCATAACTTCCGGTGATAGATATTTTCCACCATTTTGAATTTTTTTGAAAACACTTAAAATCGATCTCTTCCTAGGAAGTTTGACCGATATGCATGGAACTCTGTGAACATAATCTAGGAACCAATATCTAAAGTTCCCTCTTGGCAAAAGTTGGAAAACTTACTAAAACTGAGCTTCTATAAGGCAATGAATATTGTGGAGGGCGTGGCTCATCACATAAAGGTGTATAACATCTCAAGGGTTTCACCAATCACCACGCAACTTTGTAGGCATATGACCACACATAATCTGAGGGGACCCCTCCATTATTGACCCCATCAAACAAAATGGGGGCGCTAGAGAGCTAATTTCTTATCTAGGCCTAACCGCCATATCGATTTTTACTAAACTTGGTAGATATGTAGAACAGGACGCCTCAAGGTGACTGGAGAAATTTAACTCTAATTGGCAACTGGGTGGCGCTATAACAACAGAAAAATGCTTCAAAATGGCTAAAATGCGATCGATCGCTGTGGCTCCCCCTGTGGCCCAGTGTTTTCATGTAACACAAGCATTTCATAGTAATTCATTTCAGTAATTATCACAGAAGTTTAGGTACAGCATACTGTATTATATTTTTGTATTTTTTTTTTTTTTATAGAAGTCAACATTTTGTGTTTATCATAGAAATGGTAAATGGATGCTTTTGTGAAACTGTGAGAATTGTGAGATACTGAAAGTGATGGACTGAACATAGGGAAGAGACTGAAAAGAACAAAAGAGACTGAAATGCATAGAACTGAAATCTGTTGTTTACATGTGGCTTGTTAAAAAAACAACCAGGAGAAGCAGCCTGGAGGGAAACGCAACGCACCTTGTCCTCATTGCCTCTGTTCTACCTGCTTCATACAGCTTACAATCAGAACAGAAGTACAGAGAGTTGATGCACAGACATAATACACCATTTCATCTTGTTGCTTTGGTGTGAACCGGCAGGTTTTTAGAGTGTTGCAGAACAGTGCATTGCAAATAGTTGCCTGTTTCAGCTCGTCTCATTGTGAATCTTTGATCTGAACTTGGCTTAAGATAGGGCCTTCAGACCATCCTGATCCAGTCTTGACATTATGCGTTACGTTAATCCACATCCTGACTATCTTCCCTCTTGCACATATTTTTGTTCTTGTACTTATACTGTAAACTTTTAAATCCCCTGGATAACAATTTGCATATTCATGCACAACTCTACATTTCAAAAACACTTTAACAACAGATATATTTTTATTTATCAATTTTTTTTAATATTTTATTGTATATTTTCTTATTTTCATTTTAGATAATGTCTTTTGTCTTGTATGTTGTTATGCACCAAATCACCAAGTCATATTCCTCGTATGTGGAAATTTATTTACCCACCTTTATCTATTTGTGTGTCTCTCAGCATCTTTGTGTAAAGGAACTTTTCATGTCATTCAGGAGCACTGCTAGGTGTGAGATGATATCCTCTGTGAATACGGTCACACGTCACTGAGACACTAAACATGTTCATTCTATAAAAGGAAACTGAGCAGATGAGTTAAAGAGAAACACAGACAGACCTTCTGTTTAACTGATACATTATTCAGCAGATTTAAGAGACAGAAACAGACCTTCCTGAAGCACTTAGAGCATATTTTTTGCGCTGTGTTAAAGCTGAATTGCTAATCATTAAAAAAGATATAGTCTCACATTTTTAGAGTTGGTTTAGGTGAGATCATTTAGAGTTTAATTGAAATGAATCTTGCAATTGGTTAAACCGCCTAAAACACTTTGAAACATGGAGGATCATTTGAAAATAATAAGTGACCATTGTGTGAGAATAATGCTTATTGTGTCTTAATCTAATTCAAATAAACACAATATTAAAATAAAGTTTTAAAACATCATGCAGAAACATACCTCTGAGAGACAAGCCCACACACAAAAAGACGAAGATTCTCACTCGAAAACATTTCTTTTGAAAGGTCAGAGCCCAGGGTCGGCTGTGTGTTCTGTCCATCACTTCATCCATGCTTTGCTCTCATTGATCATGTCTTCAAACAATACTATAGTTTGGGGCTATAGCCCAGATCATTTGGCTGATCTGGATGCAAGGCTGAATCACACTCAGGGTTAAAGCGATGAGGCTGACAGTGACATCTTCTGATCTGGGACCAGCCCATAGTCACAGATTAGATTAGAGCATGTTTCATGCGGCTTACATCACTGAATCCAGGCGCCCTCTCTCTCTCTCTGCTCTCTCATAACTGTTTGGGATGAGACTGTGGTAATACCCTCAGCCAGCCCACACTGTGTTGCCAATCTAAAAACATGACCTATAAAGTATACAGCTGATTAGCTTTCTGGGAGACGTAAATCTTCTGCGACACCTCTGATATGTTAAGTACCAGCTAATCTGGAGCGGAAGCCATGGGAGCATGCAGGGCTGAGAGCATTAGATGGAATACTTACTGTAACATCGTATCAGACTATACCGAACCAGCCTGGCTTGGAAAATATGTTTTCTCAAAGCGAGGGATTTATCTGATAAAAAGATCCATTTGAAAAACTTTTATTCAAAGATCTGTTTCTGAGATGAGTCGTCATGCATAGTATCGATGTGGATTGGCAACTTCTGCCTAAAGGAGAGCAGCATCTAAATACAGACAGGCCATGAGGGCATGGCGGATTTAGTTTGAAATTAGATTATGTTTCATATTACATACATGTTAAATACGGTGGCCCTTAGAGCTCAACACACTGCAAAAACACACAACACAGGCAAATAAAGAGACATCTTGACTAGGGATGTCAACGTTCAACTGTTAAACTGCAGAGAACATTTCCAACCAGTTATGCATGTTGGTGGGTAGGTTAATTTTCTACTCTTCAGTTTACTGCACAGTGCACCACTGGTACTCTGGTGGGAGCTAACGCTAGTAACATGGCTCATTTGGAATTTGCTGCTTGTAATGTAATCCTGACCCAGTAGCGTTGCTATGGAAATGTTGGGCCCACTGGTGAACAGCATTTAAACTACTGTTAGCTCTGTTAGTGCTGTTAGCAGTGTCAACACAGCTAGTGGTGCTAACATTGTTAACAATGCTAAAGGGGTTTTGCAGCACAAATTTAAGCTGCTTACACACTGGGTTATCAATGAATGGATAGCCACCACGTACTGCAGCAACAATATGCCTTCAACGGGATGGTGTTACCAGTGGTAATCGCTGAATGAGTGGTGTGCTAGATAACGTTAGCTCCCACCCCAATCTCAAAGCTAACCAGTGGAAACCTGAGGGTGGGCTGCAGGCACTGTGTTTCTGCACGTTAACGTGGCTAGCCACCTATCTGACAGCAAAGCTTACAGAAAATAGAAAATCATCCACATCACAAAACACCAAAGTTTCACCCTCTGTAAATGGATAGTGCTTTCAGTTATTACTGATTAATAAATATCAGGCTTTCAAAAGCAAAATTAAACAGAACTGACATCCCTAATTTTGATGACATGCAGCATTAATAAAGTGCCTCAAGAAGCTCCCACCAGACACCATTTTCAGAGGACATTAAAAAAAATAATGCATGCAGCTAAGACACACTATGTTGCCATGGTTTTTTGACTTACAAAATCATTGAAGTCAGCTATCCATCATTTGTGTTGGAAAATCACCTAAAAAGTTTTTTTTGATATGAATATTTCTTTTTTTAATCAAATGATGATTTATGAGTGCATTTACAGTGTAAATCCACCATGACAATAGTCGTATGTGTGTTTGGAACAAGTGATTTTTGTGCCTGATGCCGGGTTCACATTTTTATTTTCATTTTTATCCATTCCAACAGCCACTATGTCAGAAAAGGAGATTGTGGAGTCATAAAATCAAGCCATGACTTGGCCGACAGACATGACAAACTACACGTTGGTCCACAACCAATCATCCCTGGCCACCTTTCACGATGTGCGTGATGTCATTGGGTTATTCTTGTCCCATTATTTTAATAATATTACTATTATTTCAGTCATTGTAGCTGTTCATGTCCCAGGCAAAATGTTATTGTAGTAACGTACAAAGTGCCATCAGATAGGAGGAGCTACATTTGAAGTGCTGCATAAAAAACTATGCAAGTCACTGAATCCTCCACAACAAGTTTCTGCAAATGTTTCCCAGTAAAAGCCCGTTTAGAAAATGAAGGTATTCCCTTAACCAAAATTATAAAGGGCTTTTAATTTGAAACGGATACAGGAAGTGTTGAGTTTAAAATGACTGCACGATGCATTAATTTTAACCGCGCAAACAAGGGTGAATTAGAATTAAGAATAGAAAAACACAGATGGAGTGCTTAATAAAGGCCTGTGTTTGGAAATAAAGGCCTGTTTCTAATGTAGTCTTAAATGAAGCTGGTACCCTCTGCAGCTGCTGCAGTTGTGGTGAGTAAAGGCCCTGCCACTCTGTGAATTTTGTTCCTTTATATCCTCCATTATAAGGAAATGACATTCCTTGCTAGCCTAATGCTAATGGCAGTACTCACAGGCTTGCCAAAGTGCTTCTGCTGTTTCAGGCCATCATTTTTCCTTTTTTACTTTGTTGTGGTAACATCCCTAGATTAAATATCTAAAACGCTGTGGTGTTGTTGATATACAGTTGTCCACAGCAGCAGATCGCTCTGGGATTCTATGACGGGAGAAGTCGTGAACAACAAAAAAGAAAATCAAACATGCTAGACTTTCTGTCAGGACATTGTGAAGTGTTCCAGACATGGTGTTGGTTGTCAATTATAGCCACCATACGATGCTGCATATGGTGGCCTCGACTGGATCATTGTGTCTCAATGTATGGATGTATGCTGTCTACCAGAATGGACACATCAAAGCAAAGAGTAAAATGTAAGAGTGAATACACATAGAAAAAAAATTTATGACTCGGTGAACAATTATTCATGCATAAAAGGGTTTAATTTATC
Source organism: Epinephelus lanceolatus (assembly GCF_041903045.1). Classification (NCBI taxonomy): domain Eukaryota; kingdom Metazoa; phylum Chordata; class Actinopteri; order Perciformes; family Serranidae; genus Epinephelus; species Epinephelus lanceolatus. The sequence goes on from NC_135740.1 coordinate 7,732,197, forward strand.
AGGTGTGAGTTGGGGGCTGGTGTTGGAATCAGGCTCATTTGGAACACAGAAATGAAACACTTGCCAACAGCTGCTGGTTAGAGCCTTTTCTGTCTGGCCAGTGAGGATGTATCATGGGTGAGGATCAGGACAGAAATCTCAAAGGACTCTGTTTCTCCATGACTGGCTAATTGATTTCTGGAAAAAAGCTCATGTGCGGGGTTGATGCGTGGGAGTGTTTACTCCCACTGTGCTTTATTTGTGGACAGAGAGGCAACTGACTGGAAACATCTAGTCAAACACCTGGCACACGTATGCAGCATGCTGAGGTCCATTATTACACAGATCTGGTACGCTTTTAACAAGCTGTTTGTGAACTGTTGACAATCTAAGCTCGAGCAAAACCAGGCATGTCCATGATAAATAAATGTAATCTTCAGAATCACATCTCAGGTGTTGGATATTAATGTCAAACGCCAGCTTTTCATCACACTTCAGAGATTATCTTAATGATTTATATCAGAAATAACAAGCTTTGGATAAAAGATGATATTTTCATGCCGGTGCAGGTAGAACCAATTACACAGCCCACACAAACAATGAGGTCTCAGATTGCAGCCTGTGGGGAGTCCTGGGTATTGAAAATAGAATTTCAGGATTGGGTGTGCGAGCATGCGTGGCCCATTATAATTGAGCAGAAGTACACATGATGAAAATTAAATTCCCTGTGACAGGAGGCAGCTGTGCTGGAATGCTGCTGTCCACTTGACCTTTGCCCTCTGTGAATATGACAGGCAGGCTGTGTGAGTGAGGCATCTGTTGAGATATTTTACCCTTGGTTGGATTCCAAAAACAGTCCAGCCCATGCCTGGTGTGCAGGTGGACTCAGATACAGATACATTCTGTGTTTTTTTTTTTCTCCCTACCCCTCCCTCCCTGCAGTGGTGGAAATAAAAACAGTTCCCTTTGACGTCTCCCCAGCCATTTGGGGTGGATCTCACGGTTTCACCTCTGGAGTTGTGAAAGACACTGTTGCAGCGTGTGAAGCCTCATTAGGATTCAGACAGATGGAATTTTCTTACCTCTCTCCCTTGTTTTTTCCCCCTCACTTTGTCATTTATTCGTTTGTTTGAGGGTGCAGGGCACAAGGTGTTGGCGCAAGAACACAGGACAAAGAAAAGGCCATATGCTTTTAGAAGAAACACTTTTAATGTCATTTCCATATTTGCAAAGGTTATTTGAAAGTAACTACAACAGCTTATAGACTGTTTCAGGCTGTTTTTTTTCTTTTACTGTTGTGTGAGACAGAGAGAGAGAAAGTCAGTCATCCATTTTAGTGCTGCTGTGGAGCTTAATGCTTTCAGGCTCGGTGTAAATAAGTTACTAAATTGTTCCCCTTCATTTGAACTAGGTTCTTTTAAGTTTGGATTTGAAGTCAAACTGAAATTTGGTTCTTTGTAGCTTTTGTGTAAAGCAAAATCTAATCTATAAGTACACTGCAGGCAGGTGTACCAGGGTCCAAGCATGTTACAGGGCTTTAAATAGCTGGTCTAATGTGCATTTGTTTGTATACTTGGCCAGGCTGACACCCGTCCTGCAGTGCGCAGTGCCAGGATGTGTGTCTATCATTTTTCCAGCCCTCTTTAGATAAAACCACACCCACTTATGCATGATGAATGCTGTCAGACATAAAGGACATTACAGCTCCGTAGGCCAGGCTGAGCAGGGGGGACAACAAGACTTTCTATCCCCCCCCACCTTCTGTGCACAAAAGAAGAAACCGCAGGCACGGCCAGATCACAGTCAGGTATGCCCTGCCAACTGTGTCTGTAGCATGCCAAACACACTTTTGGTAATTTCAGGCCCCCTTGGGCGGGGTGGGATCAGAAAGAATGCATTATTTTAGGTGAGTGCGTAAAAAGCTGTAGCTATCATGGCACATTACATTTACTGCTTTCACCCCGTTTAATCACAGAGCTCTGCCCATCATCATGCACTGACAATTTGGGAACCCTGCAGAGAGCTGTCCTCAAAGGGAAATTGTTTTTAAAATTTTGTTTTGAATCTGGACAATCTCTGTCACATAGTTTTGCTCATCACAGACTCACATTAACCTGTATTATAATTAAAAAGTGTGGACTTTCAGGTGACATTTTGGCCAGTCTCATTTAAAAAAAAGATGATGCGCAACACCTGAAAGCTATTACAGCATTAACTACCAAAAACAGCCCAAACTCAGAACACGCCTTCTCCTCATTTCATGACTTCATCAGGCATTACCTACATTTTGTTCCCCCCTACCGCCCACTCTGCTGCCTGCTAGCACCCCCTGCCTAATCTATGGAATATCTGATTTTATTTCTCTGATACTGAAACATTTTGTTTTGTTAATGTTGTGTGGTTATGGCAACTTTGGAAGCAACATATAACTTTTAGTAATGTTATGGGTCCAGGGATACTAACCACAGTAACAAAAATGTAAGCTGTATGAAGGAGGTAGAACAGAGGCAATGAGGACAAGGTGCGCTGCATTTCCTTCGGGATTGCTTGTCCTGGTTGTTTTATTAAGAAGTTACATGTAGACAACAGATTTCAGTTCTATGCATTTCAGTTTCTTTTGTTCTTTTCAGTCTCTTCCCTATGTTCAGTCCATCACTTTCAGTGTCTCACAATTCGCAGTTTCACTAAAGCATCCATTTACCATTTCTATGATAAACACAAAATGTTGACTTTTATAATTAAAGTATATTTCTCACAGTATACCACTGCTTATTCTTCACATCTATTGTAATTCAATGACATGAAATACCTTTAATACAGTATGCTGTACCTTTCATTAAACTTCTGTAACAATTACAGGCCACTGAAATGAATTACTATGAAATGCTTGTGTTACATGTTTTACCGATGTATCTTAGCAGGAAACACACTTCATCACATCATAAACAATCAACATTCAATTAACTATTTTAATTTTTAAATTTTAACCAAGTGCATATTAATTACAAACTAGTCCATACCCACTGGTAGCTTTGTCACATTCTACCTATGCCAATCCTCAATGCCTATGTGCAGTTTCACATAGATTGACCACGTCAGTGAGTAGAAAAACGTGGGACAGACAGAATGACTGACTGACAGAATGACACACTGACAGTTTCCATGATTATGTACAGCATACCATACCATGACTTAGTCAAAAATTAGAAAAAAAACCCCAAACATTGGGCCACAGGGGAAGCCACAGCGATTGGTCGCATTTTAGCCATTTTGAAGCATTTTTCTGTTGTTATAGCGCCACCCTGTGGCCAATTAGAGTTAAATTTCTCCAGTCACCTTGAGGCATCCTGTTCTACATATCTACCAAGTTTAGTAAAAATCGATATGGGGGTTAGGCCTAGATAAGAAATTAGCTCTCTAGCGCCCCCATTTTGTTTAATGGGGTCATATGTCTACAAAGTCGCGTGGTGATCGGTGAAACCCTTGAGATGTTATACACCTTTATGTGATGAGCCACGCCCTCCACAATATTCATTGCCTTATAGAAGCTCAGTTTTAGTAAGTTTTCCAACTTTTGCCAAGAGGGAACTTTAGATATTGGTCCCTAGATTATGTTCACCGAGTTTCATGCAGATCGGTCAAACTTCCTAGGAAAAGATCGATTTGAAGTGTTTTTCAAAAAATTCAAAATGGCGGAAAATCTTTATAACTGGAAGTTATGGGTTCTTGAGGCAAATTTGTTCCTCATGAGGAGAGGCATCTTTGTGCAAAGTTTCATGTCGCTACGACAGAGAGAATGAGATATGCCCATTCAAAGTTTGCAATTTCAGTCAGTTGCTATAGCGCCCCTCTTTGGCCAATTGATGTAATATTGCTTCATTCACATCCTCCCATGACCCTCTACCACTGTGCCAAATTTCACATGGATTGACCAGACAAGTCAGTGAGGAGAAAAATGTGGAACAGAGACACCCACAGACAGAGTTTTCGTCATATAGTAAGATAAGATAATATATTTTTGAAATATTCACAGTGTGCAGTAGCCCTTAAACACTTAACACTTGCAGGTCACGTTTGTGACACAAAATGGCGTTACCTCAAAGTCCGATAAACTTTTTTTTTTACGGTTCTTTAATGCATGTAAAAGTCGCTACAAACACTACATACTTGCAGCAAACAGTCACGTAAATAAAGCCTGACCTTATAACGGAGGTAGTTGTGTTATTTTTTTTTTTTTTACAGTTCACCGACCTGTATGAAGCAGGTAGAGCAGAGGCAATGAGGACAAGGTGCGCTGCATTTCCTTCCAGATTGCTTCTGAGGAAAACAGCGGAGCGACGTCCCCCATACAGGTTCCCCGGAACAACAAAACAAACACAAAAGTTCCGCCTCACTTCTGCCAAAAAACGTTTTCTCCACTCCATTAGTGCCATAACAATTAGCTTGGACCACAGTACTTTCAACAGATGAATATTAACATGAACATAAATGTGTACAATAAAATAAAATTATGAGAGTTGTAAATATGCTCACATTTTCACCATGCAAATGTGGTCACACTATTTCAGGTGCGCCACAGTAATAAGTGAGAATTGAGCATTCTTAAAGGTCTAGTGTAGGATTATATGGTATCAAACAGTGAGGTTACAGATTGCAACCACCTGAAGCCAACAACAGTGGCCGATGTGAAAATGCAATTGTTCCTATCTAGAGCCAGTGTTTGGTTTGTCTACTCTGGGCTACTACACAACATGGCAGAAGAAAAGGGCTCATTCTAAGTTAACAATGTGATCATATATTAATGAAAACAAAGAATGTGTATAAATATTAACCTCCATTTTAGTCAATAGATCCAACTAAATCCTACACACTGGGGCTTTAATGCAACAGTACAGACTGATAAAAACCTTGAACCTTAAAGTATTGTTCCATATTGTATACAGGTCAGACAAACTACAGTAGATTTCACTGCTCAGATGCCGAAAGCCTTTGAGCCATTTCTATAGGCAGAATGAATATTTATATGTAAAGTTTTTAGTTGTTTTAGCTAACTTGTTTGCATTTTTATTTGATAATAAATTGTAAAATGTAATTTTTTCTAATGTTTTATTATGACAGATTAAACTAACTGATACAATGAAATGATTTTCAGTCTTGTGTGTTTCTGAACGGAAACAATGATAGACAATTCTTTATTGTGTTCATTGCTGAAGACAACATTCTCCCCACCTTTAAATAACTTGACTGTGTAAACAAGTCAAGAACTTATTAGTATCCTTCAGACCTCAGACTAAATGAATTAAGTGGCTATCATTCTCTCTTTCAAAAGATTGAATGCTGTTATTTAATATCAAACTCATCCCAATTGGCACTGGATGTCAAACATCAGAAAGACGTCGGACTATCAAGTCAGACAGATGTTAAATTTTGGTTGGAATAAAAATGAAAATTTAAATGTCAGAATAGAATTTTAAACATGGACACTGACATTATGATGTTTTGCAGATGTTGTTTTTTGTTCTCTGCACATTACAAGTAAGTGTTATTATTCTACGTCAAGATGACGATAGAATGAGACATTTGGAAGACCTTGGATTTTAGTTACTTAAGAACACAACTTAAAACCAACATAACAACATCATCTGTCATCAGTGTTAAACATCAAAGTGAGGTTGTCATTAGACGTTGTCCTGACATTTAATTTTGGTCACTCGATATCACAACCTATATCTAACCAAGCATCGACACCTAATGTTGTTGGTGGCCAGCTGGGATTATTTGGATCTGAAGTTGAATGCAATCCCTCCACTTCATGTTTTGTGCCAGTTCATGGGCTCGAGATGCATATGAAGCCACTTGAGGCTAATTATTTATCATTATGTATTTTGGTATCCTTTAAGGCATTTACACTACACACAATTCCTGCAGGCCTTTTTGAGATATCAAGTGGAGCTCTGTAAAATCACCAGAAAGCTTTCAGAGAATAAATATCAACTTTATATAAAATGTGGCAGCATTTAACTGCAAAATACAAGTGCACATTACAAAGTTGGAAACATTTTAAAGTCATTGTTTTTAAGCTAAACTGTGAAAGTAATAGTGGGATTGCATTTCATGCTTCTTAAATGTAAATTTTTTTAATCAAAGCATATAACGGTAGTACAGCTTCAAAGCAGTCCATCACTGTGCAGCTTCATATTTTATTAAAACATCATTACTGACGTGTTTCAGCCACGGGCCTCCCTCAGAGCATGAGTAGTGCTTAACAGCACGAAGCTTACTGTTTATACTGTGACCTAATTCAACATAGATGTACACAAACTACAAACAGCAGTGGAAATGGCTAATTTTTTGCTCACTTTTTCAGCATCTAGTGATTATGTGTTAACAGTTTAGAAATCGAGGGGACTCATTGATTCTGTGCATTAATGTGCTAAAACAAAAGAGAAGATTTGCTCTTTGAAAAGGCAGAGAAAGAAAACCTCAAGCCAATTTGGTTACTGACTTTAATCATTGTTTTGCAGATGTCTATAGATGGAAGACTTAATTAAGCAGCAGATCTATTGAGTATTACATAACAAATTTAATGATAATGTAAATTACTTTAATTCTATTTCTTTTATCTTTAAGGGTTTGACCTCTGCAAAGAAAATATAATACCTTTTAATGTATTTAATATATTAAAATCTATTCCAATGAAGGCCAAATAGATTAGTGATGAATGTTGCCCAGATATATTTGAGACTTATATTTTTCCTCATGGTGATGTGTTTTCCACCCGGCTGCTCGATGCAGAGTTGATGGAGAGCTCATGATGTTGGTGGTGTTGATAATCAGACATTAGTAATCATTACAGGGTGGTGGAGCAGGATGCTGCTCTGTGCGCCCTGAGCAGGTGTGGCAGTCATGGCTGGCTGGAAGCTCAGTGAGTGTCACTGCACACAGAGACAGGGCCCCAGGCTTGTTGGAAAGTGATTCCAGGCCCTTCACACCGTACTAAACCTACATTTTACAGTGTGTCTGCACACTCTCTGATCTTTTGGGGATTTCCACCATGATTTAAAGCTGTCTGCTGGTGAGCTCTCATTTTCTTGTTCCTCACAGGAGACTCCCCTTCCCACGTTTATTTGAAATATAATCAACATTAATGAATCAGGATGGCCGGATCCGATTTTCTTAATTATGTATTTTTCATTATGTTTTAGGTTGTCAGTCTGTCCCATTCTCGTAAATGCAATAGCTCAAGAACCGCCTTGAGAGACTTTCTTCATTTGGCACAAATGTCCACTTGGATTCAATGATGAACTCATTTTTTGTTAGACATAGGTCAAAGGTAAAGGTTACTGTGATCCCATCCATCTCATTCTCCTGGGTGTGATATCTCAAGCACACCTTGAGGGATGTTATAACATTCGTCACAAATGTCCACTTGGACTCAGTGATGATTACATTTTGGTGGCCAAAGGTCAAGGTCACTGTGACCTTACATTCCTCTCATTGTTATACCTGAAGAACACCTAAAAAGAATTTCTTCAAATATGGCACCAATATCCCCTTGGATTTAATGGCGCTGTATGTAAGAATGTGGCCAAAACGGTTACTGCACTCAAATTCAAAATACTGCCGCGAGTCGTGTCCACCCCCCTCCCCTACAGATTCGAGGTTGCTGGACAGCTGCACGCTGGAGACTGATTTGTTTGCCCACGGGCGGCTGCCGTGGCAGGGCCGCGTCGCCGCGTCCTTGATCTTCGGTTTTCCAGTGGACCGTTCCAGCAAGTCCGGCTTCTCTGCTGGTAACGCTGCTGCCAGGATACAGCTGAGGAGGAGCCGGCTGCTAATGCTATGTACCGGGACACTGCTAATGCTGCTTGCCGTGCTGCTGTAGCTCAGTCGTAACTGTAACTGATGCTGAGACTCTACTGACTGTGTGACTGGTAGACGGCGGTGGGTGGCGCAACAGGCCAAAACACAAATTCAAAACATAAACATGATTTGTGGACTGTAAAAATGTTTTTTAAATGCGAATATTCTGGCTGTACTATTGTTGTTGGTGAGATCAGTATGTTATATGAACATTATTCCTTAGTCTCTCTGTGACATACTACAATTTTATGACTGTTTGCTTTAGATTTCTTACATATAGTTCCTTTAACAATGAGCTGATTAGAATTTGGTGGTCAAAGGTCAAGGTCACTGTGGATTTGCATCTTTCTTATTCTAGTGAATGCAATATCTCAACAACACCTCGGGGGAATTTCCTCAGATTTGGCACAAATGTTCACTTTGACTTAATGCTGATCAAGTTTTGGTGGCCAAAGGTCAAGGTCCCTGTGATCTTACATGGATCTCATTCTGAAGAAAAACACTTTTGGGGAAATTTCCTCAAATCTGGCACAAACATCCATTTGGACTCATAAAACAAACTAATTAGAATTTGGTGGTCATAGTTCAAAGGTCAAGGTAACAGTGACCTCAGGAAACATGTTTTTTACACAAGAATTCAAGCGCTAATTAGGATAGAATTTCACACAAATGCCTAATTGAATAAAATGAAGAAGTGATGACATTTTACATTCAAAAAGTCAAAGGTCAACATAACTGTGACATCAAAATGTTCTGCAAAAACACTTTTCTGGCCATTACTCAACCTCATAACTCAGGAAAAGATGGGGAGATATTTTTTGTCAGATACTGAATTGGTGACACTAATCTTGGGTGTCCACCTTGAAACTGCTGATTGTATAGATCTTCTGTGCTGTCGGGGAAAGAAAGTGTGTGAAGCATCCATGTGTCATGGATGTGAACTTTTAGTGCAATTTGACTGGTTCACGGAGGCATACAACCACTATTCTGTATTTTTAATGTAAACACTGTACCACCTTTTTCCAAGAATATCTGCCAACCTAAAAAATCACTCTTTTACGAGGCAAAACAAAACAATGAGCTGTAAATAAGTGAACAGAAAACCTAAGATTTGAGCATATGGATTTGATCTTAAGTTCCTATATAGCCTCTTCTCACCTAAAATTATGCCCATTTGTACAGTGCTGTCGTGAAATTGTCATATCTTAATGATGCATTACATGATGGTGGCACAAAATATGTTAAAATTCCATGCTGGAAATTAATGAAGTTACATAACTGTACAGACTTTACATAACATCCTGTACGTAGTTATTTTAACCAAAACCATGATCTTTTTCTAAACAAATGTTTTTCTTCCCTGAACCCAAGCAAACTGTGACTGTTTTGCAACAAAACTGCAACCATTCATCAATGATTTTGCATTGGCATCATTTTCATAATTTTAACACATTTCGTTCCCATCACCACGTTATGCATTGGTAAGAGGTTCTATCCATATTAAGTATTTCTGTGAGACTGTGTTGGACAGCGTGCACAGTCACAAAAGCATTAGTACCTCTTTGAGTGCTGGACAGATACACCTGCTACTACCCTGTACACCTCCAGTTCATTTTCTGGTGAAGTGGTAAATCAGTCACGAACACGGGAACAGGATTACATGCACATCACACCTGTCACACCAGTCATCTATCATGTATTCATTCATTCATAATTTTGTTGCTGAACTAAAACTACAGTCAGCAGCACTCTATTTCCATTCTGAAACAGATGGAGTCCTGAGATGTCTTTTATTAGCACAAAGTGTAAGATCCAATTTCCACCGAAACAAATTCTGCTTCCCCGTTTGAAAAGATCTTCCACCTGTTAGTTCCTCTCCTCCCACCTGTGGGAACCGAAATATCACAAAGACGGGCAAAGCCAATTTTAAGGTCAGGAAAATACCAAATGGCCAGCGGACTGCTTGCACTGGTTGTTGCACCACCATGAAAATGGGGCCCTACAGTTTTCCAAGAGTTCAGGGGAGGATGTTAAAGTACTGCTGGATGAACTGAGACATGATGGGGAGGGGTCATCAAGGACAACCAGTCAATGCAGGGAGTAGGTAAAGAAGATCTCAGCTGGGGAGTGGAACCAGCTGCCTGAAGACTTCCTGGTACACTCTCCAGGATGTTACAAATGGCATCTACTTTTGTGTCTACGGCTGCCAACTTAGTCTAAATTGCTTCCTCTTACCCCTCACTATGGCCTACACAATGTGAAGTGCCAGCGGAGACAGTAGTGCTTCCTCATACTCTCTCTGTTTTTTGATTCATGGAGGATCTTTGTATTGGTATGCCTGTTGGCTTTCACATTCTCCAACAAATTAAGCTGTTGTGAAAGTTCAGTCAGTTAGACCATACTTTTCAGGCCTGGTATACACTGTGTAATTTTGGGCTGTCCCAGATGAAAGATGACCAACGTGAAAGAAATGTGGCAATATCTTTGGTCGTGGCTCTAAAACACTGGTCCTATGTCACACAGTGAGAGAGGTGCAAGGATGGCCGTGGTCACGGTCTTGCAACAGCCTGGGATAGAATTCTGACTGTCAGAAATTTGGGACAACCATCTCACTGTGTGACTGCTGTTACAACCTATGTCTACTAACCAACCAACAGAAATGAAGCTTGAAATGATGCACTGATCAGCGCGACAATGCTAAATGCTAGTAGGTACTAATGAATACACTTTGAGCTCTCATTGCAAAATTGGCATGCCAAGTTGGCCTCTTTTTCCCAGCCAAGACTGCATCTACATTCTCCTCCTCCTCCTCCTCTTCTTCAGACTTTTTCAACACACATAAAGGCCCCCATTATAGCAAGGGCTCAATTTATGCTTGTTTTCATTTTTCTCTTACCACTGCAGTGGCGTAGTTGGATGATGTACACTGATGACATTTTGTTCATGCCTATTGACTTTGATGGACGTACATTGTAGCCTGCAATTCAAAAGGCATTGTCATCATATAGTCTATACCTACATCAAACTTGATGTCGTACCTGTGTTTATTTGGTCTATGTCACACACAAAACTTATAAGGATGCTAAAATCTCACAGTCTGGAGGAGACTTTAGGCTCCTTACGGCCAATTTCCACCAGATGCGTGTTGGTTGCGTCTCCGCTCCGGCACGGCAGCGGAGCCGATAGGATTCAATTCTAGTCAATGTGTGTGTTTCCACCGGCTGCGGCTGTGCTGCTCCGGCACTCCGGAGCCCTCCGCAACAGATAGGCAGGACTTCTATTTTTGCCAGACGCCGGAGCACAACGCAGCAATTCAGCACAGAGCAGATCATGCGGGGCAGGAAGTCGTGCACAGAAACAAAATAAAACATCCAGTTAATTTTCAAAATAAAATACACAGTGTTCACGGCGGATCATGTTTCCCTGCTCTACACCTTAAAAACTACATAATGGGCAGAGGCAGGCCTGAAGTCAACAGGTCAGAGGTTTTCAGATGTCATTTCACCCCGTGAACACCATGGACGAGGAGATACTAATCATGGCAGTGCACTGAGATGTCTTCCGACGGAGCTGCACCGCTCCGCACAGCAAACGCAGCCGGTGGGTATTGACGGACGGCGGAGCACGCAGCAGATAACCAGCGCTGCCGTTTCACAACGGACACGCATCCAGTGGAAATCCGGCTTCACACGTATGCTCACTCTCTATCTCTAGCTGTCACCGTCTGGGGCTGTCAATTGAGTCGTCAGCTGTTCTACAGCTGATTCACAATCAACCAATACTACAGCAACACACCCTCTCCATTAGCCTATCATCTAACTGCTTTTCCTTTTCAATATGGTTCTTTTTCTGCCTGTAGTTCTTGCATGCTGCAGCCATGTGAACCCTCCATGTCCCCATCACCGCCGAGACTTCTCGAATTCATCAGTCTTAACCACCTCAGCAGCCGACAACCTCAGAGTCATCAGCCACCATCACCTCTGCCAGTGTCTAGACTTCATGGGGGGATTTATCATGCTGCTGCTCAGATGTCTCTTGATCACAAAATTCTCCCTTTGGTGTCCAAGCAGACTTTCCTTAAATCTTAATCAGCACAAATTATCATCCATATTCTGTAATAAACAGTACCTTTACTTCATTCATCTGTTTCTCCTGATTGAACTACTGGTGAGGTGATAATACAGTTCCTCTAAGGCAACCCAACTGCTCCCTCAGTGTATTGGACTAAAGGGCAGGCTTGCTCTCAGGGCTCAGGTTGTCCTCCACCTCCAAATCTGTGCAGGTAACATTAAGGACACCAATTATCAATGTACAATTCATGAGGTGGTCATGAAAAGGTCTATGGTTGACCTTTAAATTGAATCAAGTATGTTATGTTGGTGAACTGCACCCTGACCAGCTAAGTCAAAGTGCCTCACTGCAGAGCTGAAGGTGAGAATTTAGGATGACTAATTCTTAAATTAAACTGCTGTATCAGGCCCAGTTTTAAAGCTATAGTGAAGATATGGATATAATATTAACTAGAGGACCTAAGGCATCCATTGGTGTCAACCATGTTATGCTATCTTGTCAGAACGGGGGCCAAATAATGCTCCAAACTTACACTAAATTTTGGCGAGGGAAAAAGTAACTGCCATTTTTTCAAAATTATTTCTGTGTACTGGGGTTTATTAACAGTCTTGCAATTACATATATTGGGTATGACTGGAAAATCAACAGTTGACAGCCATATAGTCTTTACACTATTTCAGTTCTGCACACAATTTGACCAATATATGAGTAGTGTTTTTTCAGTCACGATTTGATCTTATGATGTAATAATACCTTGCAGTAATTTCTTCAGTCAACTGAACGGAAAGTGAAACTTATCTATGCTCTCTTCAAAGCCACCAGACTCCTTTGACAAAAACAGTAATTTCGCTTTGCTAAATACAGGAGCTGCTGGTCTGTTTGTGTTATTGTGTGACTTTGCTGAATCTGCACTAACCCTGTAAAACACCAAAGTCACACAATAACAAACCACAGAATGTATATGAAGATGGACGACTCTATTTACCCCAACTGCACAGAAGTGAAGCTTAAATACAACCACTGCCATCTTGCTGAGTCTGTGCAGTAGCGATCCCTGCAGTGCCAAGATCCCCATCCATACACCTGTCCGACCAAATGCAAGCCCACCAATTGGCTCACACAGTGGTCAGTCACTGAAGTTCTTGAAGACGTTTCACTCCTTATCCAAGATGATTCTTCAGCTCTAACTGACTGGTGGGGAGTTGCAGGATTCCTGTACCAGTCGATGGGCATTCCTCCCAAATTGTTAAGCGGCATGTTGGTGAAGATTCTCAGCCATCCAGGTAATCCAGGTCTAAGTGCTGTATCATAGGCAATTGTTTAGCGAAAAAATTTGGGTGGAATGCCCTTCGACTGGTGCAGGAATCCTTTAACTCCCCACCAGTTAGAACTGAAGAAGCCTCTTGGATGAGAGGCGAAACATCTTCAGGAAACTTAAGCAAGTCCAATTGCCTTCAAAATAGCTCTTATAATTACCATGAACTGGATGACTGAGAATCCTCACTATCAAATACCCAAATGAGGATTTTCCTTCATCATGAGTATGGCTATTTTCAGATGATAATTTCAGATGGTACATGTCAAAATAATGAAGTACAGGGCTCCACTCCAGCTACTAGGCTGACTTGAAGAGCATTTTGTCACACAACTACTCACAAGACAAAGAGGGAGCATTCATGTTAAAACAGATTAAAGATTTGTTTACATCAGTATTTTGTTGTCATTTTTTGTTTGTAATTTATATGTTGAGGTGCTGATGTGTTCATTAACAGTGGGCAAAACCAAATAATCATTAGCATAAAAAGAAATACCTGCAGCCCACAAGGGAAGAAACTGTCAGCTTCTGCAAACAGGGGATTTCTGGATACACAGGCTGAACTCTGTTTCACTTCCTTTTTTACAGAGGTTCAGTATTTAATGGTGGCTATCTGAATGTCTCAATTTTATATCATTTATGTTTAGTGTCATACTTTTTTACTTTACATACATTAATATTAATACAGTTCTTTTTAAGCCAGTGTCACACCTTTGTCCTTATAAAGCTGTGCTCCATTATAATGACAGTGTTTTATTTGTCCTAATTAACTTGGACAGTGACATCACTGAGGGGGGCATCTGCTGCACACTTTGTGCTTGTTTTTCTTCTATATCGTAAAGAGTATAGTTAGAGCAACTGTGAACTTGAAAAGAGTTTGAACTTGTTCACCTTCTGTTGGGATTGTAGTCCTCATCCAGTGACAAAATACCCTTCTTGCCTTCATTTGCTGTACTGTTAGGAGCCATCAGTGCAGGGCCACAGTCATTTCACTCACTACCTGCTGTGGTTCAGAAGAGGGAGCGCCGACCTCTAAAACACTGCACCACAGCTCAAAGCAGCAGAGCCACACAGCAGCATGAGCGGCCAGCAGTTAAACAGAACCATATGTCAACTCTAAAGCTTTCTGTGTAAGTGTCAGAGTAATCACAGGCAGTAAACACACAGAGTTCAGCAGATGTCACGGCGAACATTCATAATTCCACCTTCCACAACAACGTTACATTGTTTCAATCCCCGCATTACTCTCGTGAACAACAGGAAGTCCTCCTCGTGTTTGGTTAGTGAAATGCTTTACCACTGAATGTTAATTCAGTGCATGCCATCTTGAATAAAGTCATATCTTGACCTTAATAAACTGTAAACTCCATAACTGACAACAATGACTGAGGAGCAACCACAGAGAGCCCCCTCTGCTGTCAGAGCCTCTGGACTCAGGGGGTCTCAGATTAATGATGTGTGATTCATTAGGAAGAAGGTGTCAGTCATTCCAGCCTTGAAGTCCTCTTAATAAGCACTGCACATAGTGATTACAAAGCAATTCATAAGAATATTAAGGCCATGTTACTGTTACAGGCCCTTACACCTTGTGTTGCACAGAACAGGTGTGTTGTCCTGTTTTACAGAGGAAAAGCAGAGACAGGAGACATTAGTTGTGTTTGTTCAGCAGACCGTTGTCTTTCTAAGCCACCAAGTTCAACAAAATCAAAAGCTTTTAACAACTTAACAACGTCTTGAGATGGTACCAATAAAACTTTAAATCTGTCGGAGGAGTTTGTTAAAGTAAATGCAGAAATCCACAAAAGTGGCATTATACATTCAAAATGGCTGACTTCCTGTTGGTAAATGGACCTGCATGTGTATAGCAGGTGAAACTACGAGTTACATTCACCTATTCACCCACACATTCATACACCAATGGCCAAGGCTGCCATACAGGGTGCCACCTGTGAGTTGGCCGTTCATTGAGGCTCAGTATCTTGCTCAAGGACACTTTGACATGCAGACTGGAGGAAACAACGATCGAATCGCTGATCTTCTAATTGGTGGACAACCCGCTCTACGTCTGAGTCACAGCCGCCCTGAGTTCAAAGCATGGCTCCAAGAGGCTTGTTTTTATGATGTGGGGTGTTACATATACCAAATTTTCATACCTCTAGATAAAACATAAGGCATGGGCTGCTTTGTTGAAATTTTCTAAGGGCAGCACCAGGCATGGCCCACCCTAAACTTTTCTTCAAAAAAATAAAAACTTTTTAAAATATTTTACATTGTCATGAATGATTCAAAATCAGCTAATAATCACATAATTTGTGCTAAAATAGTCTAAAAGTTTAGTTTTAAAAACTCTACAGGGGCTTCTTTGGGGGTGCTGAAGCACCTCCAAGCTACCCTAGCACTCTTCTTTGGTCAGAACCAAGGAGAGCGATCACGGGTAGGTTCGTCCTATGCACTGAAATGTTATAAAATGCAATCAAATATTTAAGGAGCATCAAGCAATTAAAATCTGTATAAAGCAAGCACAGGTAATATAGCAGTATATCAGTCAGTCATTATTATTAAGTCAAACAGTGATCTACTAATGTTTGTAATTTAAGGCCCACCCACAATTGGTCTGGCCCATCCAAAACTGAAATCCTGGCAGCGTGCCTGGGCACAACTGAATCGCTTTGGCACATCAAAGCAAAAAAAATCACATCAGATAACAAATTTCAGGGCTTCTGAAGTTTTCAAGCATCCCTTGCCCCTTAAAAACACCTTCCTGTTTTATGGCGAATAATGCATTGCTAGAGGGACGGCATTTGATGAAAACTAAAAAGCTCTATCTCTGAGTATCATCAAGGTCTTAGAACTTTTCTTAGCAAATTTGAGGTGGATCAGAATAACCTGCTAGAACGAGGACATTAATGATATAAAAAATTGTAATTTTCTGTCGCCAGTAGGTGGCGCTATGACTATGATCTTAATTCCTTTGTAGATGTTTTTAGGCCACATTATTACTTCCAATTTGTCAATTTGCTGTCTGAGGAGTGGACTTTCATATCAACATATGGCGTTCTAAGTATCCTGGGTGTGTCTGTTGTTGACGTTCTGGGACTATGTATCAATTTACTCCTGTTACATGCATTCTTCTTTTCAAAAAACACCTCTGTTTTCACAGGAAATGTACAGCTTCTGCTCGTTAGATGCACACAGTCTTTTTCAAAATAAACTTACAACATACAGTACAGGCCAAAAGTTTGGACACACCTTCTCATTCAATGTGTTTTCTTTATTTTCATGACTATTTACATTGTAGATTCTCACTGAAGGCATCAAAACTATGAATGAACACATGTGGAGTTATGTACTTAACAAAAAAAGGTGAAATAACTGAAAACATGTTTTATATTCTAGTTTCTTCAAAATAGCCACCCTTTGCTCTGATTACTGCTTTGCACACTCTTGGCATTCTCTCCATGAGCTTCAAGAGGTAGTCACCTGAAATGGTTTCCACTTCACAGGTGTGCCTTACCAGGGTTAATTAGTGGAATTTCTTGCTTTATCAATGGGGTTGGGACCATCAGTTGTGTTGTGCAGAAGTCAGGTTAATACACAGCCGACAGCCCTATTGGACAACTGTTAAAATTCATATTATGGCAAGAACCAATCAGCTAACTAAAGAAAAACGAGTGGCCATCATTACTTTAAGAAATGAAAGTCAGTCAGTCCGGAAAATTGCAAAAACTTTAAATGTGTCCCCAAGTGGAGTCGCAAAAACCATCAAGCGCTACAACGAAACTGGCACACATGAGGACCGACCCAGGAAAGGAAGACCAAGAGTCACCTCTGCTTCTGAGGATAAGTTCATCCGAGTCACCAGCCTCAGAAATCGCAAGTTAACAGCAGCTCAGATCAGAGACCAGATGAATGCCACACAGAGTTCTAGCAGCAGACCCATCTCTAGAACAACTGTTAAGAGGAGACTGCGCCAATCAGGCCTTCATGGTCAAATAGCTGCTAGGAAACCACTGCTAAGGAGAGGCAACAAGCAGAAGAGATTTGTTTGGGCCAAGAAACACAAGGAATGGACATTAGACCAGTGGAAATCTGTGCTTTGGTCTGATGAGTCCAAATTTGAGAACTTTGGTTCCAACCGCCGTGTCTTTGTGAGACGCAGAAAAGGTGAACGGATGGATTCCACATGCCTGGTTCCCACTGTGAAGCATGGAGGAGGAGGTGTGATGGTGTGGGGGTGTTTTGCTGGTGACACTGTTGGGGATTTATTCAAAATTGAAGGCACACTGAACCAGCATGGCTACCACAGCATCCTGCAGCGACATGCCATCCCATCTGGTTTGCGTTTAGTTGGACCATCATTTATTTTTCAACAGGACAATGACCCCAAACACACCTCCAGGCTGTGTAAGGGCTATTTGACCAAGAAGGAGAGTGATGGAGTGCTGCGGCAGATGACCTGGCCTCCACAGTCACCGGACCTGAACCCAATCGAGATGGTTTGGGGTGAGCTGGACCGCAGAGTGAAGGCAAAGGGGCCAACAAGTGCTAAACACCTCTGGGAACTCCTTCAAGACTGTTGGAAAACCATTTCAGGTGACTACCTCTTGAAGCTCATGGAGAGAATGCCAAGAGTGTGCAAAGCAGTAATCAGAGCAAAGGGTGGCTATTTTGAAGAAACTAGAATATAAAACATGTTTTCAGTTATTTCACCTTTTTTTGTTAAGTACATAACTCCACATGTGTTCATTCATAGTTTTGATGCCTTCAGTGAGAATCTACAATGTAAATAGTCATGAAAATAAAGAAAACGCATTGAATGAGAAGGTGTGTCCAAACTTTTGGCCTGTACTGTAGGTAAAACACCTCTCATTTACATTTATTTCCTTGTACAACAAAAGCATTCACACAGGAAGTGAACACCAGGCTCCTGGATAAAGGTCCCCACCCTATAGGGCCTTTCCGGCTTCTTAAATGACATTGTTATCTGGCGAAGTTTCACACTGACACCACCCAGAGATGTATTATACCACCACCAAGTATGCCTTTTTTGTCAGTGCCTGATGCTGAAACTAGTGACTAAGTGGTGGCATTTGACAGCTTCAGACTGAGAGCCGGTTGGCCACTACCATCGTGAGATTTGGGGAAACAAGGTCTTGCAAAAAAACAATGTATATGTATCTGGGTATACTGCAGGAGCCGCCTACAGCTTTCCAAATAAACATGACTTTCACGTCAATCTTTTCAAACACTTGTCTCTGAGTCTGACCAAAAATAATCACACAAAGTAACTGCCTGAAATGGACAATACAGCTCACGGCATAGGGATTTATTATCCTTTAGGAATTTCACAATTTGACACATTTTGGGAGAGTGAAGTGCCAAGGACTTTGCTTAAAGCAGTGGAATTCACACACACATTATGAAGTCTTCAGAATAAAAACCTGATTTCAGCTGCTGAGGCTCGGCTAGTGAGGAAAAAGTTCTTTTCAAACCATGAAGGTCTCCAGTTCTAATTCTGCGGCAGACACATCAGAGGAAGGAGAAAGAGAGGGAGAGAGAGAGGAAAGAATAGACAGAAGACAAAACAGGGCGGGGGAGTGGAGACACCTCTGCTGCTAATGGAATTTTATATCAGCAGAAAACAAACAGGGGAAAGAAGAAATGAATAGAAATAATGCACCACTGGCTGCATTCTTTATGTATACTGGTGTGTTTGTGTGTGTCCCTCTGTGAAACCATGTGTAGGTGTGTATGCAGCTCTGTCTGTTTAGAAACCTCTGGTAGCTCTCAATGCATATACAGATTTTTTTTTTCTAATCTCCATTTTGTTCAGTTTTTTGTTTTGTTTTTCGCTTCTTTTTTTAGACCCAACAATAACAAGTCTGTATACACTCAATTTCAGGTGCATTTTCCATCACAACTGGCAGGTTGATGATGTATATACATGCCTCTATGTCTCTCTACTCTTAAAGAGGACTGCCACCTTCTCATTTATATTTGAATACACACACAGAGTCACACACACTTTTTCTGACACACGCGCTGCAGAGAGGTTTAACTTTGATTTACACCACTGCACTCTGCAAATTGTATGCTAAGAAAAGCCTGAGCCTTTAAGCCCAGTCGATTATATTCTCCCAGATTTGGCTGTCAATCTCCAAGTGTTTACCAACAGGGCTGATTAGTTACCACCATCCCTCTTTTCACACACACACAAGCATAAGCTCCACACACACCCATCCTCTGAAATGATTTTGATTTCATATGGTATAAATGTCCAACTGAACTCAACTCCATGTTTGTACCCATGGAGTCTGTCCCTTCTTCCTTTCTTTGTCACTTTATTTTCGTAACTTTGTCTTTTTCTTTCAGTTCGTAGAGTTCTCGTGACCTGCCCTCGTGTATCTCTCCCTTCATCCTCAAGTGGCTGCTCTTCCCCATGACACATATTCCCTTTACAGTGCTCTCCTCCACCATTCTGTCATGACACATGACATCCATAGAATTAAGATGGTTTGAAGGAGGGGAGTGTTTAATCTTCCAGATCTAGTATTTTATCATCTTGCCACTCAATCATTTTTCTTACACCACATAAGTAGAAGTACAATACAAGAGCAATGAATTGGCAGTCATCCAAGAGCCCGGTCTCACTCCAAAGCTGTCGAAATCCGGCACTTGGGGACTTGTGGTGTCAGAAACCAATGAAAAAAGGTGTCCTCTAACGTCAGCATGATACACGTTCAGTTGCCACTATAGTTTCTGGGGGGAAACGCGGTGGGACAAGGACGAAAGTTAAGGTGACAAAAGTCAGAGTGGTGCGGACGAGAGGGGTGGTGGATGGGTCCAACAAACACAACTTTCACCTAAGAGAGCAGTGTTCGCATCCCGTAGGATTCTAAAACTTAGTGAGTTTAATTTGGAAGAGAATTTCCTGTGAAAACAGGAATGTATCTTGAAAAAGGAGAACTTGACAGTTTAGGAAACATCATGATATTGATTTAAGTTACTACAGTAGGTATGGGACTTAAAGTTCGTTCAGCTGCATAACTACATTAACTTTTGGTTTCCCTTGCAGACTCTTCCAGTCTATTCCATGTCTATTTCCCAAGTCTTGGTGGTGCTTTTTGTGGTTGGCTTTGAACGCTGGTGGCGTGTGGCTGCAAGTCACTCATCTGGATGAGGAAATCAACTTACCAGTTTGTAAATTCTCCTCCTGCTACACTTGCTAGCTAGCTGCTAGCTAGCCAGGCCAAGGTTCTCAAATGTAAACATCAATAAACATCAAGGAAAAGATGGAGAAAAAATCAAGCACCAGCTGAACTAGCATCCTGCATGCCATTGTACAGGCGCTGGACAATAAACTGGACAACCTCCATTCCAAAGCGTATCATGTTGGAAGGGAATATTGCACAATTTAAATTTCAAGCAGTTGTGTTCAGTTGTGTTTCCCCACTTTGTAGGTCACTCGACATCTCAACAAGATGGCCGACACAGCATGCTGACCGGTACTTTCTGTTACAGGTGTTAAAGGGGAACTAATGTTTTTTTTCAACCTGGGCCCTATTTTCCAATCTACTTTTGTCTAAATGAGTGATAGGATGTTCAATATTTGACATTTCTCCAGTACGAAGCTAGGACTGACCTGCCTGCAGCCCGTAAATAATAGGGCACTCAGACAGCGTCAAACAACGTCAAAATACGTCCACTAAAAGTGCTTTTTTTTTTTACACAGATAGGCTCGGATTGTTAGTATAATTATCCAACAACATAACGGAATAACTGGATCTGGATGGACTGTATTTATATGAACACAGAGTACACGGACGTACACGCACGCAGAGCTCATTGAAATTGACGAGCAGACGAGGAGAGGGAGGGAGCAGTGTTACTGCGGTAGCACATATACTGAAATTGCAACAGGCAGAGGAGCATGTCCGAATCCAGCTAAAGGTAAACACAGACGTTCATTTCCGTTATGTTGTTGGACAATTATACTAACAATCTGAGCCTATCTGTGTGGAAAAAATGCACTTTTAGTGGACGTATTTTGACGTTGTTTGACGCTGTCTGAGTGCCCTATTATTTAATATAGCGCGCTCTCACGGGCTGCGGGCAGGTCAGCCCGAGCTTCGTACTGGAGAAATGTCAAATATTGAACATTTAGACAAAAGTAGATCGGAAAATAGGGCCCAGGTTGAAAACAACATTAGTTCTCCTTTAACAGTATTAGCAGGTAGATTACGTTATCATGCTGTTGAAACTATTCAACCCATATTTGGCAACCTAGGGATGAGAATGGGTTGCTAAATTCTAGAAAGCAATCCGGAGTGGACGAGCACCCAATTTGCCATGACCTGGCTCCTGAGCCATTAGACACACACCAATGCAGCAGCATAAAGTTTTCTTGCCTGTTCATTTAACTAATTTAATCTTTGGGATGTGCAATTCAGTTTAAGTTCTATTTTCCAAAGCAGTGTCTACAAAGTAGAAGCTGATCGTTTTCCATATGCTGCAGCATATGTCCTATCTTCTATGCAACATAGTAATTTGATTGCTTTCCCAGCTGGATATTGCTCTGCTTCTCAATCTACTTGATTCCACTTAATTGAACATTTTCATTATGTAAGTAATTACAGTAACAGATGTACAGTATATTGTTTGAAGTTTAGTTTAAACCTGTTTTTTAATTTCATACTGGTTCTTGATATGAGCATATTGTTTCTCAGTTAGCTAAATGTCAGATATTTTGTATTTCTTGAGGGTTTTGGGAGATCCATCGGACTCAGATTACAAATGAAAACATAGTTGATACTTGGAGGTATTATCTCTACATTGGCAACATCTTAATTTACAGTAACTTCAAAACAATGAGAGAGGTGACAAAAGTGGAATATAATCCAGATTATATGTAAAATGCAAAACTGTGGCAGAAAGTTAAAACTAAAAAACAAATCAGAAAAAAAAACAGAACTGAAAAAGACTACTATGAGTAGTGTTAATTTCCTTTACAAAAACAATGTTGGACAATTTTCATCAACAACCCTCTTTCCATGATGAAAACGAGACGATGATGAGCTAAAAATAGGTCTTGATAAAAACTAAGACGGAATCTATGGTTGATGAAACGTGATGAAAACGTTAGTAGTGGAATATCAGACATTGAAAGCCACGCTTATCCTCAAATGCCACATGAGCAAAAGGCTGGCAAACTCCAGCAAATAGTCTGTGCCAGGATGTTTCACTAGCCTCTGATCAGCTGTCGTCCACAGCTGATCCCTGGGTTGATGCTGTTTGACAGGCCGGTAGGAGTCTCAGTTATCTCTGAGTGTAGCTGTGCTGTCAGTAAACAGTCTGAACTCAGATCAGAGATTAGTTTTAATCACCTACTCTAAGTCAGAGTTCAATTTATGATGAAACAATCCTAGTTGTCTCAGATTAATTATGTGTGGTGTCAAAGTTTTGAAGACCATAAATAGAGAGATGTTGAGCTTTTCAAATGATTGGTAAGTTTGCTCTCAACTGCTGGATGAATGCAAGTTTGTAAGTGTGTAGAAAAAATTGTTTGAATGAAATTTTTATAGAACCTGTATTTCTGATACATGAATTACCCTCACTGGATTAGTTTAAAGATAAAAAAAAAAGCATATAGAAAACATAATGACTAAAAGTTGACTAAGATGTCATGAATTTTTGTCGACTAAAACTATGAAGGATAAAATGTGACTAAAACTAATAAGTATTTTTGTCTCAAGACTAAATCTAAAATAGCTGTCATAATTAAAACATTGGGGAAACAATCAGAAAATTGTCATTGAAAAAAACATCATATTGCAAAGAAAAAAATACTATAAAATATTTTTTAACACAATACAATACAACTCTTTCCAATGCAAGTGTTCCAATATCAATGTTTACTTTGTCAGTTTAAGGTTTTTTTGTTTGTTTTTATTTATGTTACTGATGCAAAAATGTTTAATTCCTGTGGCACAGACAGGTTCAATTTTCTGTATAAACAATGAAAATTACAAAACTGGAAAACTCACACAAACTCACTCACAAAATCAATTTTGTGCCCCACAGCTGGAAGGTGAGTTAATACATAGGTGAATGAATGAGTGCTTGGTAACTGCAGTCCAAAACCAAAAACTTATTAAAGTTAATTACAACATTATAAAAGATATGATATACACAGTGGTGGAACGTAACTACATCCTACACCCAGGTACTGTATTTTATTGCAATTTTGAAATATTTGTGCATGACTTGAGTATTTTACTTTAGACTTCTACTCTGCTACATTACAGAGGGAAATAATGTACTTTCACTACATTTATTTGACAGCTTTAGATGACTATCAGATGAAAATTTGACACAACTGATGGTAAAACAAGCTTTTAAAATACAACACATTGTTATAGATGAAACAACTGGTTTCCAACCTTTTTGGCTCTTGACGTCTTACAAAAAGTAATGTGTAGTAGTCAGTTAAAACTAGCTCCACCTCGAGCAGCTACACCAGTAACGTGCTGCGTACACACTGACAGTGGTGCACAAAGTAGACAACTCTACAACTTGAGTCTCAGTATAGATTCTCCTGGTCAAATATTACTTCAATACAAGTTAAAGTGCTGAGTAATTTATTACCTGAGTTAAAGTACTGGAGTATTTGCTCTCCCAATTCAGACCAAAGTTTCGCTACGAGACAAGTTGAAACAGGCATAAGCACATACAGCGAGCAGCAGAAACAGGTGACATGCAACTTTTGTCTGCAACGTTCTGCAACGTTGCTTACTACTACAAGGACATACGACTTTGTTCAGTATATTCATCTGGAATCAGGCAAATGTTTACAGACTTCGATGTGATTTCTCAGGTTGGATGGTGAATTCTTGTAGGCCTCGATGAAGCTTGTGCGGGTTAAACAGAACAAACATTTACGGTGATACAAATCATTCTTTATCTCAAAACTTCAAACATGGACATGGAGGTATGGCCATGAGTGATCTGGTGGGGAATCTTCACCTCCATCTGCTGCTGTAGCCATAGTAACACCACATAATCAAAGACAACCGCCTGCCGATGACCTCACCTCTCTACCTGTCTCTACTGATGAGCTGCCTAATCTGAGTAGTAGTGCGAGGTAGAGGTACAGGAACGCCACTTTGACAAACAAACCACACGCAGAGTAGTATGATCACAGCTTATGCGCTTCTGCTTGTTAAAAAATAAAAAATAAAAATCTGCGACAGACCAAAAATACAATTTTAGAAAAATAAATTAAATTTTCCAGTTTTGTAATTTAAATTTTTATTTTTTTTTTATGTGGAAGCTGGACTGATAAGCTTTACATGGACCATCAATTTAGTAAAACTTGTAGAAGACAAAGATCTTTCTCTTTGGGGTTGGGACCACATTACGCAGGAGTTATCACCCTTTTATGTTCTCTGCTGGCTGAAAAAAGTGCAGAGGAATAGTTACAACTTAAATCAATGCAAAAAGGAACCTGCTCCTACATAACATGATGTGACAGCATATTTGTAAATCAGTAATAAGGTACTTCACCTTTAAAGGAGTAGCATCGCCAACATTTGTCCTTGCTTCCACTTCCACAGGCCCGAGCTCTACATAGCTCCACGTAGCTCCCTACATTATTTAGGAGGTGAGATTGCTCCTGAAAACATATACATAAGTAATGCATGAAAACCATTTTCAGCCAGCTGTTTTCTGCCACAGAACATATTCCCACTGTTATTTTATTTTATACAGAGCTTTGAGGAGCTGCTGGGGAGCTGCAACCAAACAGCAACACAAAAGTTTAAGCGCTACCACTGTGGGCAACTATCTATGGGGTGCCGTTTGTAAAGTGTCTCACGCTGAAAATAACATCAACATTTTGCCACATTTAGCTTCAAACAATGTTTAAAAGAGTGTTGTGAATTTTTTTAACGTCACCTTTTACCACATTTACAGCAATATTTGTTAATTTAGAAATATATTGAATAGTTAAATCTAAATATTAAATGTGGCACCTAAATGTTAAATCTTAATATTAAATCTAAATATTAAATCTAAATCTAAATGTTAAATCTAAATGCTAAATCTAAATCTAAATATTAAATCTAAATGCTAAATATAAATATAAATCTAAATGTTAAATCTAAATCTAAATATAAATGTTAAATCTAAATGCTAAATATAAATATAAATATAAATATAAATATTAAATCTAAATCTAAATGCTAAATCTAAATCTAAATGTTAACATACATACATACTCAAAGTACACGTCAAATAAAATTTCTCCAAACATGTTTCTTGTTATTTTAGGTAGTTATTATCACGCTAATGTATGTTCAAGTGTTCATTTCCCCCGATAAGTTGGCTTTAATTCGTTATTTGATTCTATAAACACAGTTTGACCATCTCGAGCTTTATTTTGGTACTTCTGGTGACCGGCAGTGTGAATTTGCATATTAGCGAAATATTTAGTTTCACCCAGAACATTTAGATTTAACATTTAACATTTAGATTTATATTTAGCATTTAGATTTAACATTTAGATTTAGATTTAGCATTTAGATTTAACATTTGGATTTAGATTTAACATTTAGTTTTATATTTATATTTAGCATTTAGATTTAACATTTAGATTTAGCATTTAGATTTAATATTTAGATTTAGATTTAGATTTAGCATTTAGATTTAATGTTTAGATTTAGATTTAATATTTAGATTTAACATTTAACATTTAGGTGCCACATTTAATATTTAGATTTAACTATTTAATATACTTCTAAGTTAACAGATATTGCTGTAATTGTGGTAAAAGGTGACGTTAAAAAATTCACAACACTTTTTTAAACATTGTTTGAAGCTAAATGTGGCGAAATGTTGATGTTATTTCCAGTGTGAGACACTTTACAAACGGCACCCCATAACTATCAGCTAACATGTTCACCATATCATATCAGCTGCTAATACATCAGGGCTGTGTGACTATCGGCTCATTTTAGAGTTCCTCTTGCCTTAAGAGTCCCAAAATTCTATAATCCAGTTTTAAATACTTAACCTTAAAAAGAAGGGAGTAAACATTTCATTGGTGATTGTCCAGATGTAATGAGGATTTTCTCACTGATGTCAAAGTTAGTCCTTTAATGACTGGCCCATATAGGTACCTTGGAGTCCAACTTAACAACAAAAACTCTGGCACGGAGCAGACTACTGCCATTTTACCTTGTATTTTTTTGTCTTCAGATGCTCTTATATAGTCCTTTTTTTGCAGTTTATTAACTTATTTATTTTTTTGGTGTTATATACCTCTTTCTATTTCTTTTTTTACTTTCTCTATTTATGTATATTTCTGTCATTATGCTGCTGCAATTACCCAATTTCTCCTCTAGGGATCAACAGGGGCTCATCTAATCTTACACTTGACTGTCCTGTGATCACTGCTGTATCTAAAACCTGTGTTAAAATTTACATAAAAACCTAAGCTGCAGTACATTTTTAGAGTAAAATTAATGAAATATTGTGATTTGAGGTTTCCTGGTTCAAACCCTGGGTGAGGGGGCTCTTCTGCGTGGAGTTGGTCTGTTCTCCCCATATCAGTGTGGGTTTTCTCCAAGTACTCCGGCTTCCTCCCACAGTCCAAAGATATGCAGGTTAATTGGTGACTCTAAATTTGCCATAGGTGTGAATGTGAGAGTGAATGGTTGTCTGTCTCTGTGTGTCAGAGGGCTCCAGCCCCCCCATGACCCCTGACGGGATAAAGGGGGGGGTTATACTTCTGTGGCAGACCCTGCGCCATAGCCTATGCATGTAGCCTACGCTGTTGTGAG
The DNA here is from genome assembly GCF_041903045.1 of Epinephelus lanceolatus. Lineage (NCBI taxonomy): Eukaryota > Metazoa > Chordata > Actinopteri > Perciformes > Serranidae > Epinephelus > Epinephelus lanceolatus. Next base: position 7,759,263 of record NC_135740.1, read on the forward strand.
CATTTTTTTTTTTTTCTTGTGCGGTGGTGTGTCTGTGTCACTCTGCAGTTACACCTCAAAAACACAAGTACGCGGTGGACGTTTCTGTGAAGTGCTGTAAAGTTCAGTTGAGTCAAAACATACACAAAACATACATTAAACATGGCTTAATAGAGACGAATTCAAACACAAGCACACAAATCAGCTTCACTATAACTCGCAGCATTCACAGACAAACACTTGTCTTTATCTGAACACATTTCCCTCTCAAATACAACATGCTAATGTTTTTAGCACAAGCCTATGGCATTTTACAATATATAAATAAGCCTAGCCTCTAGCAGACTTCTCTCTACTAATATGAAGCCAGCCAACAGCATCATTTAACAAAGCTAAGGTTACAAAATTCAGCTCTATTACAACTCACAAGGTTCACCAGAAAAAAAACAACTGTCTAGTACTAAACACATTTTTCAAACAAATATAAGATGCTAACATTATTAGCACAAGCCTATGGCATTTTATATTGTATAAATTAGCCTAGCGACGAATGGAGATTTTCTCTGCTCATATGAAGCCAAGACAAACTTAAAATGCTATTCTGTGGGGGCTTTATTGTCCTCATAATTTATTATATCTTATCTGTGAAACTAAAGTAAAAACATTTCCCTCAGTGTATCCACTGAGGGAAATGTTTTTCTAGCTTACGAAAATATACAGAACGTATGCGTTAACTGCGACTCGTAGTTACATTTCTGGGGAGGTGCAAGTCAGGCTATGACACAGGGTACAGCGTAGGGTATGGTGTAGACTCTGCGTTGACGTACAGCCTATGCCATAGGTACAGCGTCGATTCAATGCAGAAATGTAAATTTTGCCTAAGCGAAAATGAAATGAATGAATGCCTATTGTGATTTAACACTGGTTAAATACAGGCTCAAACAGGAGGGTTAAAGGGGCTGTATGCTAAATTCAGAGCATATGAGGTGTCTGTGCACGGTTCTCAACATAAATGTGAAGGAGCTGGCAGCTAGCTGCTAACAGTGCTGATTCCATACACAACACAACAACAACGGTGCTGACAGAACTAAAGGTGTTAACCTGGGGGAACCAGAGGGTGGGCACTATGCTTCCACAGTGATGCCGTCATGATGTCAACAGTAACCAACGTATGAGTACAGTGCAAAGCAGCGATGATGAGCTAGCCAGTGTGATACACATATGCATTTACATGCACATGCGGCTGGATCACATCAAACCACAGAGTAGCTCAGATTACACCACACACACACACACACACACACACACACAGAGTGTGACTTGACTCTCCTCAGGGTCCCAGTACTTCACTATATCTTTTCATCGCAAATAGCTGTTTGGTGCTGTACTAATGCTCTGAATGTAACACAGAACCTTTAAGTAAGAGTTTCTCAACACATAAGTATATTCATTGTCTGAGTGGCGAGTTAACATGGATACAGGATAACATTAACAGGCTGCCTTTCTTCTTTATCCATTACTTCCCTCTCAGTTCTTTTGTGTGTCTGCGTGTGGTGTGTGTGTGTGTGTGTGCGCGTGTCCAAACAGTGGATGTAAACAACCTGATTCTATCCCTGAAGGCCTATTTGTGATCTCATTAGGCGCACACTCACAATGTATCTGCTCCTTCACTTCAATAGCAGAATGGGTTCAATAGGTAGAAAATTGACCATTTGCATTTTCCCAGCCGTTGGTTAACTCTGGTTACGGCTCCTCTGCATGCTTGACCAGAACGAATCAGAGACACTGCTTTGCATTTGTTTCTGTGCTCAGTGCGGGTCCCAGTCTCTGTTGACTTCTTCTACCCTTTTCACAGAGCTTCAGAATCAAAGGCCATATGGTTGAATACACCCATCAGATGCTTTCAGATCCCTGAGTGTTGGTGAAAAGTGCACGTCCCGGTGACGGGAATGAGCTCCGACAGCACGAGGTCACATGGTCCAATGTGTGAATTAGAGGCTTGTGCATTTCACAAGATTAAATGGCTCATTCTCATACAGGCTGTCAGCCACTGTTTACATGATCCCCAAACAACACACACACAGACACACAAAGGTGTCTGATCTAATAGAAAGCCATTCCACTCAAAAATTGATCATCAGCCAACCAACACAGATTATTAATCTTCAACAGGGATGTTAGAAAAAAAAATGTGGAAACGAAATAGAAAAGATTTCAGTGTTCCTACTAACTTCAACACATGCTGGGGCATGCAGCTCGAAAATAAATGGAAAAATGATTCTTTCACTTTGTTAATCTCTTCAAGAAGATAGCATTGTGTCCAAATGTTTTTTCAAAGTATCATCTTTTATGCAACGCTTCATTCTCAAGATGAAAAACAGCAGTTGAGTAATTTACCTAAACTCAAGGTGTGCTTAAACACTTTTTCTGGAGCTTTTCATCTCACTACATGGTCCTCATTAGCAGATGGGACATTCATTTAAGCAATAAGCCATGAGAAGCCGTGGTTTACAGTGATTTAAGAACAGCTCAAGGTCATTGTTAACCCTCTGAAAAAGGACCCTGGGTTGTTATTGTCATGATCCTGTTTATAATCAATCTGTTTAGCCTTATGTTATTTATCTTATTTACACAACATTATGTAATTTCTGTCTCTACATGGTTGCGTGTTTACAGTCCTCCTCTGCTCTCTGTATCACACATGGTGGAGTGGCCCCGATGGGTGAGACACAGGTGAGCATATAGCGGAAAATATGTCGCTCCAACCACCTGATGGACAAAGCAGACACAAATATCAGCGTTTTTTAAACGTTACCAGGGTGGTGAAGATGGTGAAGAAGAAATGTTCCGATGTTTAGTTCAACGTACAGTTCAAGTAATTGTTCAGTTGTTATATTGACTGCTGTCATTACAAGAAACACATGAACACCATGATTCCTTTAAGTGTTTGTGTTGGTGTCCATTGTTGCATTACCTTTTAGCTTAGGCTGGACAGATTTGAAGGATTTGTAGCATTTTTAAATACTCCAAGAAATGACATCACAATAAACAATAATACCAACATTTGCCGGTTTCTGTGGCAGAGTTCAAAGAGTTAAAACACTCTTAGCTGTTCTCAATCACTGTTAACCACATCCTTTTGTGGCCAATGTCTTTTATATATTGGTTACCACATATACCTGGCAATGTTTCATAAAATACACACACAACAACGAGAAATGAAATAACTGACCATAAACAAATAACTTTTCTTCCGCCAACCAATGTGATGCCATTGGGCCCATAAAGACTTTCCCATAGACTTACATGGTGAAAGAGACGTTTATAGAGCCAACCCAATCTCACTCTGAAGTCGTCAAAAACCAGTGCATGGTCAGTGACTTCCGGCATTAGACACCAATGAAAAAGCTGTTCTTTCATGTCAACATGATGCGCAGATGTTTGCTGTTATTGTTTAATGACACCTGGCAGCGTCAGGGGGAAACGCGGTGGGGGCCACAACAAAACATAAGGCAGCGAAAGACCAAGTACGATGGGATCCGCCAACTTTCACCCGATAGGCCAGTGTTCGATTCCAGTTAGGTTGTAAAGCTGGCGTCCCAGAATGTCAACAAACAACGCAGCCAGAGTACCTTGCACGTCATATCTCGACTTGAAAGGTCCATGACCAAATGTCAATATGTGATGAGGTTGAAGTGAAATGCGTTGATAAAGCAGATAGATTTTTTTTATCGTCACAACCCCTGTGAAATGACCTGTGAACCATTTGCTGCCGAAACATTTAAAAAGTCTAGAAGAGCCGCACATTTAAATGACCATGTAAGTTAGCAGAATGCTAAAAGGGAAGTTATCTACTTGGCCGGCAGAAGTTAGCTTTTAGCTTTGGCATTTAATATACTTGAGATCATGTCTTGTGAGTGTCCTTCAAAGAGCACTTTCAATATTTGTAACAGTTTTTGTACATTTACATTTCTATATGATGTGTTTTCATTTTCTGACATATTGCTAGTGTAGCTTTGTTCTAATTAAAGCAATACATCAAATAAGCTCTGTCCATCTGTCCTTACTGGAATTAGTTTCATCAACACACTGCAGTGAATTCAAGCTGCTGCACTGTCACTGTAACAGAGCCAGGGTCTTTGGACTGGTTACATAAAGAAAAGAGTGAAACAGTTTAAGGTAGTCAGTTGGAAAACACTCCATTACACACTGTGGCGCCTGCAGTAAAACAGGAACTTCAGCATCATGGACAGTGAACCCTCCCAAACACGGCCAAAGGTCACTGCTCAACCACCAAAGAACCATGAATTATTAGATTTACTGCACACAAAGCCACAACTGCTCCATAAAGCTGGTGCAATAGTACTGTAGTACTACTATAACACATCGAGGAAGTCTCCAAGATACTGTAATTCTGCTGACCGTGCACGTCTTTGCACCTTCATCTTCTGTCTCTCATCTTTTGGTCCCTATTGCTGACAATAGTAAACACACAGTAAACACAAGGTAACGGTCTCACAGGGCCTACTATATATTTCCCAAGTCCCAAGGTCTACACACACTTTCAGATGTACTGCAGATATCAGACTAAAAAGACCATCTGAGGAAATAGCTATCTACAGCATTCTAAGCTATTTTAAATGTTATCACTCATGGGCATTATCAGTGGTTTAATGTCAGTGAAGATTCTCAGTCATCTGAGTCATGGTAATCATAAGTGCTACATTGTGGGCAACTGGACTTGTTTGAGTTTCTTGAAGACTTTTCGCCTCTCACTTAAGAGGCTTCTTCAGTTCTAACTCTTTAAACACTCTTTAAACTCCGTGTGGGTGTGAACCCTTACTGTAAGGGTTCACACCCACACGGAGTTTATTAAAGCCTGCAACTCCGCATCAATCAGTTAGAACTGAAGAAGCCTCTTGGATGAGAGGCGAAACGTCTTCAAGAAACTCAAGCAAGTCCAGTTGCCCACAATGTAGCATCTATGATCAGTGGTTATAAGCCTCACCCTGTGGGTGTCGAGGCCATGACTTCCAATGTTGGAAAAAACCTGTACAGAAGAAAAACAGAAAGACCTGCCGGCCTCTTGATCTTGATGTTGGAACAGCCCATCTGATTAGGAGCTGCACAGTCCCACAAGTGTCAGTAGCCTACCTAGCATTATGCCAGGTTCACACTGGTTGCGGATGCACCCCAATTTGTTAACTGTCAAGCAGCCGCCTGTCAGCAGTTGATGGTCAGAAAATGATTCTGCTCTCTGCTGTGTTCAAATCACATGTAGAGCTCTGTCTCTGTCTGCCTGTCTGTGTATGATTGCGTGTGAGAGTATATATATGTGTGTGTGTGTGTGTGTGTGTGTGATCTCTCTCGCTCTCTATTTAGACACAACTGACAAATATGTGGAAGCGTGGGATGCATATTCTATCATTTATCATAGTTGGATCATTTATGTCATATCTAATATATCCTTCATATTGTTCAAAATATATTGTCAGTGTGTTTTGTTGCCAGTCTGGCTTGTGGAAAAAATAGATCGGATGCTGAAGCTTTTGCGGCAGATCACGAGCTGACCAGGGTGCTTGGTCCTGCGCCGTGTTCAGTATGAACAGCCCAGTCGGTTGACATGGACACTGAAAGCAAGCGAACAGTCCTCCATGGAAAATTGGCGCACTTTTGCGTCCAGCATGACTGGCTGTCTTCAACTCCCCCCAACTCAGTGGATCAGTCCTAATGTCAGAGATCAAGCAGGAAATAAATGGAACCAAGACATAAAGGGCAGTCTGATGGAATTGAAACTACAAATGGATAAAGGAGCTTAACAACAAAAAGGTGGAACAGATGAGGTCAGAAACAAAAAGAAAAAAATACTTAAGACTGATGCCGAAACGTTTTTCTAAGGTTAGCAGCAGTGCTAACAGTCTGCCAGCAAAACCAAAAGACAGAGAAGTCGCAGGTTAATCCACCACCCCATCCTCCCAGCCTTTCAACACTCACGGTATTGTAGCTAAAAAATCCCTGCAGCCCAAAAAAGCATTTTCCCCATAGGCTACCATTATAAAAGAGACATCTGTAAAACTGTTGACAGGACACCTCGAACTGCAAACCAGGTCAGCTATGACTCCTTCTATTCTGATTTTTTGAGCCATGGAGGTTGTTTACTTGTAAAACTTAAACAATAAAGGTGATTTAAGAATCTGTGAATTCATCGCAATGTAAAGTCTATGAGCTGAGCGGGAACTTGTGGGCAGGGCCAGCGGGCGAAACACTACTGTACATATTCATTGGGCCGCATACTGTGGACGTAAACCCGGAATCTAGACAACTTTTTTGGCGTATACACCAGGCGAGCAACTGTATAAAAAGGATCCTCGTACACCTTCCGTTGTCTTTGGTTTTGTACTGTCGGCATATAATTGTAACACATTACTTGCCACTATTCACAAATGTCTTTAAGATCAGGCTGATGTAAGTGTACAGACTCTGATAGAACTTGAAGTCCTGTTGATATCTGAAGGTTTATAAATGACAGTTACATGCACTGATGATTCCTCGAAAGGAATCATCAGTGCATGGATCAATAAAATTATCCACAAGTTGTTATCTGAATTATAATGCATGATGTATTTCAGCTTCATTGAAGTGTCTTCAGCAGATGTAAATACATGTGACATTGTCATTCAGTGAAGAAAAACATGCATTTTTCAACTTTGAAGCTACTTAAAAGAGAAATTTAACACCAGTGTTCAAGGGGAGAAGATGAGTGTTTCATGTTTTTACTCCACCATCTTTTATCTGATGATTTTGATGTCGGACTAGTTGCTGCATGTTGGAGACTGTGGCTCAGTCTTTTAAAACCTCATTTTAATGAGTTCATGGCCCGACAGAAAACACAAGCTACGGCTGAATACATTTGCTTCTTTTAACTCAGTGTGCGCTGTGTAGCTTCTATCTTTATCCTGACAGTGCAGGCTTTGGAGTGTCAGCTTGGAAATCAAAACTTTACAACAACCTGAAGTGATCACTAATCATCACAATTTACTTCCCAGTATGTGACGGAAACCACAAATTTAGAATTTGTTCAGTGGTTTGTGACAGTGGCAGTGACACTATCAGTTGTATTATCTCTAATATAGTGACATAGAGGTGGATGCTTCCAGCTACCTAACAGCACCATTCAACCACATGGTTCCTTTTCTACATCAGTCCAACTGTGGATAACTGCTGTAACATTTCACCTTGCAAAGACGGGTGCCATGCCGCACTGCTATGTTCAGGAAGGGGTCGGGGTATGTGGACCGTTAAATCAATCCACAACCAAAAACCATGGATTACCAGAACCATCCAGAAAACATGAACAATTATAAAAAAGTGGCCAACAACGTAAGACAATGAAATTTATGGACTAAATCACAGTGCACAAGTTAAAGGACCTGATGGGATTCCATTTTACTGGAGTTCTACCTTGTGTTATTTCCATGTGACAAATAGTCTAAATGAATATTGATTGATTGACTGACTGAACATCTAAATGTGAAAAAGCAGTGAACAGGAGAGAGCTTTATACTTAACTCACCAGTTTGGACACCAATTTGAAATGGTACTAAGGCATGAATATCTGTTGTCCAATCAGAAGTGACCTAATCTCTCAAGACAGATTCTGCAATTTACATTGTAGAATCTGTCGGCAGCCCTGTGTGAAAGACGACTGGGGGGGGGGGTCTTTGAGTTTGAACATGCTGCGCTTTAGCCAATCACAATGGAGGGGGCGTGGCCGAGACATGCAGGTGTCCCCAGGAAATGTGTACCTACAGAAACAGCAAGCTCCGCGTCATAGCGACCGCTCCACCCAAAACGCTGTCTCGTCAACATGAAAAAAAAAAAAAATTTCCAGCGGATGTCTGAGTTACAACATGATTGAGCTAACTGGAGTAGTTTCATGTCGTATCCCACAACCGGAGGCTTTTAACAGATGACGTCCTGATGTTAGCTTTGCTAACTGTCCCTGTCAGCTGCAGCCACTGATGCTTTCTAGACATCGTGATTTCCCATAACTGAATAAATACCACACATAGCAACACAAAACTGCTTTGCTAGCTCAATCATGTTGTAACTAAGATATCCGCTGGAAAAATATTTTATTCACGGACCATTTATTGAGTTATTACCTTATTTTTACACAGTCTATGGTTATTACAGACACCACTAACGGCTAACGTTAACAGCTAACGGTTAGCCCAGCTAATCTACGATAACCATGTTATTAATTACAAAATGTGCACACAGAAATAGTAATGTTTGTTCAATCATTGTGTTTATAGACTTAACAAACATCAGATTAGCCTACACAGTGATATAGTGACGTGAAAAATGTGATCTAAACTCTGCTGGTTTTCTACCCGAAGTATTTGTAAACAACACGGCGATTCCCTGGGGGCACCGCCAGAAGAGAAGGGCATGAGCAATCGCCGAGGCTCCTGCACTTCCGTTAGTCAAAAAACTCCGGGCTGTGCCTCCAGAGGTAAAGGAAGAAATTTTTTTTTTTCTTTTTTACCGATGGATTTCCAGATTGGAAGTGACCTGATTTCACAGCAAATTCTCAACTACTAGAAACATTCCCAGGGTGTCACACATCAGCCTGGTCAGTAGCCCTCAGCTTCTGTTACCGACGCACATGGCACTAACTCCAATGTAAACCTGTCTGTAAGGTGAGAGGCAGGGGTGCTGGATGGGTCAAGCACACACATGACTTTCACTCAGAAGACCAGTTTCAAGTCCCGTGCTAAACCAAGTCAACTTGAGTTTTTCTTTAACTGCGTAACATTGGTACTGGCATATGTCACATGGCATAGTTGGCCAGGCGACACAGTGGTCACTGGCATGCTTGTTAAGTTATTGTAATGATGTTTTAACATGATTGTTTTTTAAAACCTAACCAAGTAGTTTTGTTTCCTAAACCTGGGGTAACTTTGGTGGAGAAATGTACATTTGCTGTGAAAACTGAAGTTTATGGGGCGTCGGTAGCATAGTGGATAATGCCGGCACCCCATGTACAGAGGCGATGCCTCGCTGCAGCGGCTGCAGGTTCGACAACCATTTGCTGCATGTCACCCCCCTGCTCTCTCTCTCTCTCTCTGTCTCTCTCACCCCATTTCACTCTGTCCTGTTCATTAAAGGCAAAAGCCCAAAAAAAAAACCAAAAAAAAAAACCTTAAGTTTATTTTGAAAGACACCGAAGCATATGGCGAGAAGAAATTGTTATGGAAACTGACTGGGAATGTGTGAGTACACTAATATCTGTATCTGTCAACTTAATTATCTGTCTCTGTATCTCTACTCTGGATGGGTGACGTTTAAATAGAAAGTGGGTGGTACTTAAGACAGAAGTGGGAAGGGGCAAACTGGAAGTTGTGCTTTTAAGCCTAAAATGGATATGGGTTGTTTAGAAATTGCCATATTCATTATTTATTGGAAAATGATTTACAGAACAGCCCCAGGATGTAGCTTCACATCATTTTTGTACACAAGAGTATTGAACACAGCTACCCAAATAAGGATTTTCCTTTATCATGAGTACGGATGTTAACACATTTTACTCGGATGATACTCATACTCATAAAAAGAACATTATCTGTACCAGATATGTTGAGCGTCATACTTTGAGCTACTAATCAAGTTGCCATATTTTACAAGTTGGGAGTGAGAACATAGTTGACATATGGGGTTTCTTCGTAAAGTGCTCCACCTTGTGGCAGACCTAGTAGGGAAAAAAAATGGAGTTGAGTCAAAATGGAAGGTTCAGCATCAGCAGTCCCTTCAAAACAGCCCTCTGTCCCTTGCAAGATGTGGTAGCATACACAAAGTATACCTGTAGTTTGTACCAGTGCAGATTTCGTAAGAGCAATCTGATTTGACCAACTGTAAATGCTAAATATGCCTTGTATTTGCACTGAAATGTTTTGAGATGTTTAAAGAGAAAAAAGAATATTTGTGGGGATCAAATTTTTTTTAGGCTTCGTCCATTTTGTCATTTAGTTAGTATTAGGTGCAATATTTTCAAAAATTGATTTCGAGCTAATTTCAAAGTATGCACATTAGATTACATTTGTCTGTAATCCAATGGATTAGGTTGCTACAAACTACTACAATTCAAATTGATCTGACCCAACCCTGGACATTTTCCTCTACAGGGGTGCTTTCTCTGGTCCCTGGTGGCTACATGAAATACTTTTCACTCAAAAAGGCAGTACTCACGGAGCAGTACGCAATAGTAACATCAGACTAATTTTTTTTTTTTCATGCTCAAAGATGAATACATACAGTCTGTGAAAACTCAAAGACATACACATCAAAGTCAACACACAAAGTGTAGAAGGCTAATTAGGAATTTCTTGCCTGGGTTGTATTTCAAAGACTCTGTCTCTTTACTCTTCTTCATTTGTAGCTGATGAGTGCAGACAGACTGTGTTATCTGAGGGTCATATACTAACAGTCTTCATTTAGCAAATAAAAAGAGGTCAGTTGTCATTACGTGACATACCCTGTATGGAACTTCTGTCACATGAGATCAGATGGTCAAAGATGGAGTCTGGTGTCAGATGTTAATGTCCTTGATCTTTCTTCACTCCCTTTTGTTGTAAGTACTCCTCTTTGGTTCCGGACAGCAGCCCATCGCTTGACACCCTTCGTGTCCAACCTTGATGACGGTGTTAGTCACGCTCATGTAGCTGATGGGATCACTTTTTACTTTAACCTGAGAAGTCACTGTTGCAGAGGTATCAGTCAACTTGAATGTGGTGGAATGGGCGGATTCAAAGGTCTGGATACAGGCCATCACTGATGTGACATTTCCCACAACTGTCACATGTGATGTCATGATAATGTCACACACCACTCCAATCTTCCTCTCAGAATTAAGTTTTGGGGTGTACATTAAACACCTTAAGATCTATGGGGAGAAAACCAGAGTGATATTTGACCCGACAACAGCTGGACAGGGACAGAGTATTTAGGCTTTGAATCCCACTTGAGGCACCCCCTCAGTAGGAGCAGTAAAACTAGAGGTGATAATTTACGTAGCAAATTGAGATGGGCGATGAGCAAGGGAGGTTTTACAAGGTTGGGCAGCTGTGTCAGTGACCTTACCTGCTGTCAGTACTCTGCTTCACCACCTGTCTAGATGCTGTGATGTGATGAACTTTGCCTGGGTTGTGCTGGATCACCACTCCAAACAGTGGGAGGTGGCCAAGCCCCCAGTGGCAGAACGGACCAAGCCTTTTGCCGCATCCCGGTCTTTACCCCCCAGCTAATGGTGGAAATACACGGGACAAAGATGCGGCATGACACATCTCCCACAGCATGCCTGCGGCAGAGTGCGTCCATGATAATCAACTGAAGGTGCTACACAGAACACAGAAGCGGCCCTTGGCTGCATGGGCACCAAGCTACTCAACATTATTTTTATTCTACAGCTGGTCTATTGTTTTTCTCTGCGCACAGCTACCAAAAGGTAACTATTACATAGACTGGTGCAAAAAACAAGAACAATTATCACTTGGCAAAACTCATAGAACCCATTTCCATTTACATTATCTTGAAGTGACAGCTCAAGGGACCCCTTGGTAAAGAGGTATGCCAGTTGTTCCCTCACCAAAATCTAGACCAGGGGTAGGCAACCTGTAGCTCTGGAGCCACATGCAGCTCTTTAATCCCTCTCCACCCTCTATAATATGGAAATGAACAATGATTATTTTTTTAACATTTTAATTTTTATATATCAATGTTGTAAACCTAAGGAAAAGCTTACATTCCTCAATTGTAAAAATGTGAAGCCTCTATACCAAATAAAAAACGGTTTAACATTCTACTGCCTGGCATCTTTTCCTTGAAATTTTGTGAAACCTTGAAAGCAGTGGCTAGTCTTGGGTCTTCCTAGCTGGTTAGCTGTGGCTGCCAAATCCAAAAGAGTGAAAGTCTTGGAATAAAATAGAGAATTTAGTAGTGAATGGACAGATTTGTTTGCAGTAAAAAAAAAGGCTCTTTTGATAGTAAAGGTTGCCGACAACCCCTGCCTCAGGTTGTCTAGTTTCCTAAGATACCACTACCTTTGCATTAATAATGAGCCCGCCACAGCCTCTCCAAGACAGTTATGTCAGCCAGTGGAGGGCAGTGGGGGGCTAGCAATTGTATCAGAGTGGCCATGGCCCACCCTGTGGCCCCTCATGGTCATTGTTGTGTGTGTGTGTATGTGACTTTACCAAATGAAGATGCTGCAGTCTTTGGAGTACCTGTCTGGAGGAAAGCTCCCTGACATCCCTGACAGCTCCTTATTTTAATTATTTAGTGGGGGTGATAATATTGCAGCCATCACCACTTACAGGTTGGCTGGCTGTTCATTTATGTAGTGGCTGTAATCACGTGTTATTTAGAGCGTGGTTTATATTCACCTCTTTGTTGTGTACATTTTTGTTTCTGTCAAGGAGAGGGTCCAACAGACACAATAGTAAACGTTGGGCCTTGGCTTTCTCATGGAATGAAACACACGATTCAGTCACCCTTCCCCCCTCAATAATTTTATTTCATGAAAAATTGTTGAATTAATTAGATGTGCGATGCCAGTCTGTCTAAATACTTGGAGTGTGGAAAAGCACAGGCCTTAAATAAAGCATATTTGGTGTGAGAGCGAGACTACTGACCACGTCCACCATCATCTTATTTGTGTACAGTAATTATGCCAAGACACTACAGTTAATCTGACAGTGATATATTGACGTATGCAGCACCTATAATGAATAACCCTGTGACTTTTCGCTGGCAGCATAAAGTTATTCTGATAGAGGTCATCTATTTCCCATCACGCCCCTGCTCTGTATTCGCCCCATCTCCCTGCCTCCTCTCTTTTCCTTACTCTTTAATTAATCATTTTTTTAAATAGATCACGGCCACTGAAGATAAGAGTGCAAATGTTATTCTGTGTAACAGCTAAGTTATGACTTTCTCTGACATTTTTTAGAGGAAATTATTAAAAACCCTAGACAGATGGCCCCTTTCTTATGTAAAACTATGCAGATAAATGTCTTTTCTATTAGCATATATTAAAGTGTCGAAGACGATGTCAGTGTGCTTCTCTCGGCGCTCCTCCTGGCTCTGCTTTCCTTTACTTTCCAGCAAGAGACAGACTCTACTAATTACCTGCAACATTAGCCAGCACATAATGAGGTGACAACTTCTAGTCTCAAAAAAAGCAGGGTGGAGGAGAGCAACAATATTGAGGAGAGAGTTGGAGCAAGGCAGAGACAGAAAATGGAGGTGATTTGAGTGAGGAAATCCCCATGTCTCTCGTCTGAACAATGCATATTTCAGTCCACTACTTAATGGCTTAACACAGGGAGCAGAGGCCGCAACCTCATCCTTAACCCAGCCATTGTGTGTTCAGTGTGTTAGCTACGTAGTTGCCTCCAATTGCATGGCATGCTCACCCCTCTGCTGTTCTGAGACCCTCTTCTCTAACTGAAATACATTCACATTCTCTCATCATTTGTGGCTGCTTCTACTCTGCAGTGTTTTTGATCACTGTTAACCTACTCAGCGCTTGCTGCACAGTTGGTTTGCATTAAAAGCTTTCTAGTTGCTCGAAGGACACAATCCTCCCTTTTCTTGTATGGGCTTTTAATGTGAAACATATGCAGGATGGGTTGAGTTTTATTGAAGGTAACTTAACAGTGATCACGCAAAGTAAAGGGAATGCAGTGGAAATATATGTTGTGCTTTCTCTCTTGAATTGAATACTTTAGCAATGCCTGACCCCAAAAAATCAACACATTCTCACTCCAACCTCATCACGTATTACCAACAACCAACAATAACGAATATACTACTTACATCGTCGCAGCACTTCATATAGACAGCATCTGCAGCCATCTAGGGCACTGCCTAGTGAGGGGTGCCAAAATCAAATTATTTGACTCTGAAAAAAGAAAAAGAAGGAACATAAGGTGTAAATAATACTACAGAGAATTTAGATTTAATGATGCACGTTATTAAATGTCAGGCTAATACAACAACACAGGCTCAATTATGTGAATTTAGAATTTAAAGGAATACACAACTCTTGCTTGCTAGCATCTGCCTGCCTTTGTTCTACAACATAAACTATAGCCCCTTTCATACTGCAAGATTTTCCGCGAATGTTGGGCTGTTTTGCCGGCCAGCTGCAAGCGTTTAGACACAGAGCTGGATCGGCGAGTTGACCCGAGGTGCCCAATTTTCCGCCTCGGAGGGTAGTCATATTGGTGGAACCCTTTTAGTTTAAACAGACCAAGACGGCCTTCCGCAACGGGTAGCAGGAATTGGCGAGCAGCTAGTAGCAAGGGGGAAACACAAACCTGACAGACACTGTAAAGATGAGCAACAGGGGTGACAAGGAATTGCACGCCCTCCTTGTCCTCGCAAACGAAGAGGCCATTAACCATCAGATGATGGGGACGGTGAGGAACGGGCCGACTTACGAGAGAATCGCCGACGAACTGACCAGCCGCGGCTTCCCTCCCACGTCACTGTTTACGTCACACGCTGAGCTACATGTTTTGTTACTTGCTCACGTCCCCCATTGCCCTGAAAAAGGCACATTCTGTATAAACAAAGTAGGTAGGCGGCATTTTGCTGCACTCCCCGATTTTGTTTTTATACTGCCAATGCTGAAAAAAGACTGATTGGGCTTTCCTGCAAACCTCCTGCAAAGGGCTCATGTCAGTTAATATCCCACTCATGGGTTGTGAAGCTTTTATGTGTCTTAAAGAAGACAGTTGCCCACAAGTGGCTACAGAACTACAGGACGTTATCATGCCAAACTTGGCTTTCCAGCCTTGTTGTGGTGGTAACGTTAGGTCATGCAACTGTCGAGTAGTTTGTTTATAGCCTTATGTTAGCTTTTACTTCTGGCAATTGCATTATTTCTTCTAAAATTATAAAAGTGGTTCTTCATTTGTGAAGATTATATTGCTGAATAAAACAGGTAAATATCATAGACCTTTGTGTATCAAAGACATTATTTTCTGCAGTAATCCAAAATCCACGCCAACTTTAGTGTTGGCCTACATATACAAATAAACATCATCCCTGCAGCACGCTATGCAGCTCGTTCAGAGAGTGACAAGCTGCTGTTTCAGATCCATGGACACTGCACTGTGTGTTGTGTGTTGGGGGTGTGTGCGTGGCACAGGACATGCTGCAACAGCTGTTTCTTCTCTGCTGATTTTCACAGAGAATTTCACAAGTTAAAAATGATCGTTAGCACTCTGCTAGTGCTACATTCTTATGGGAGTCCACTGCTTTATAAATGTATGCCTTGATTTTAAAATAGTCCCATTATGTTGTTGCTACATTGTGAAGTTAACGGCCTTAACAATCCTCTGTCACTACCATCAGCAGTACCCTGTTACTCCCTATATGAGGTATTTAGTGAATATCAGTAAATTGTGGTGTATACTGATAGTCTGCGTTTATGGCCTAAACATTCCACATGTGAATTTGTGGGGGGACTTAGCCTAGCTCCTCCCTCCCAATGCTGTTGCATGTTATACTCCACTTTCCTGTTCTCACTTTCGCTTCTCTAAAAGGAATACTGTTCTCTACTACTGTTCAACTATTCTCTCACTTCAGTACACATCTATACAGGCAAAACCTCCTGCCTCCTGTGTCACATAAATAAATCCCTATTCTGATAATTCATTACCTTGTCCTTCTCATCTTTTGGTGCTCCTTTTTTCTTTTCTTTTCACTCTAAATTCTACTTATCTTCTACTTACTTTTTATGATTTTTATATGATGTGATTTTTATATGATCTATACATAGCAAAGTAGTACCCAGCTGGGATTATTCAGTGAATCACATTGGTATTTCTATGTAAAAGAGAAGTAGTAGAGTGGTGAGATTGAACCTGCCCAGAATTTACTGTGCTCCAGTAAGTAATTTACAACCAGTCAAGTAAATTTCTGTTTTGGTTTCATGCTGGTTGAAGCTGCTGATTTGTCCTGATATTCTTTTCACATAAGGCTACACACACTTAATGAGCCAATGAATCAGGTGCACCTTTGATCCAGTGCTTCTCTGCTCCTTCAAGTCATGGTGTATCTGTGATGCCTCTTTAATTAGCTGGTAGCAAAACAGCAGGCTAATGTTGCAATGCTGTTATCCCAGCAGTCAGGAAATGGACTCCTCAGGCAACAGACCTGTTGGAAGACTGTGTTGACAGCATGGATCACAGTATTTTATAGACTGAGCAGAATGATATCAATATTAACACTGACACTTTAATATCTTCCATCAAGCTCTCTCAAACTGTAGACATTACAACTAAATCTCTATTTAAGTAACAGGAGGGTTTGTTTTAGTGATGTGAAAGAAAAAAGTTGCAGAAGCTTGCTTCCTAGAAAAAAATAATATCATTGTTTTATTTTTCATATTGTGTTCAAAATCTGCATTTAATTAAATTACCACAAACTAACTAACATATGGCAAAGCTGGGGCTTAGTAATATTCCAGTATACTAGTAGCTACTGGTTTGTTTCTGGTCTAAATTTTTGTGTGTGCAGATAATTTATGATTTTAACCCATTTGTTTCCTGCAAAATGATGCAAAACTAAAGCATGATTGAAACATCATATTTTCAACACATGCTCAAACCCAAATAACAGAATAGGTTGTTTGCGAAAAGACCCCCAAAATGACATGTATGACCATTGGAGAGTACCAGGGACAAGCGCACATACTTATAGAACTGGAGTTGCATCCAGTGACCACTATTTAACATTATGAAATAGTCAGTTTTTAACACATGGTTAATTAGTTAATTAAATTAGGTCAAGATGTCAAAAGTACACAGTAAGGTTTAGGAGAGGATAATGATTTGGGTTAAAATAAATAAGGTTGTTATGTGTAAATGATGTACATAAATTTATTTCGTATTTCCTTGACTTTTGGTTTCAAACAGGACACTATCAGCGGTCTCCTGGGTGGAAGTCCTGTTTGTTTGCCCCATCCACCACCTGATGTCCTCCTCATGTGGACTTTGTCAATTCAATTCAATTCAATTCAATTCAATTTTATTTATAAAGCCCAATATCACAAATCACAATTTGCCTCACAGGGCTTTACAGCATACGACATCCCTCTGTCCTTAAGACCCTCACAGCGGATAAGGAAAAACTCCCCAAAAAAAAACCCTTTAACGGGGGAAAAAAAAACGGTAGAAACCTCAGGAAGAGCAACTGAGGAGGGATCCCTCTTCCAGGACGGACAGACGTGCAATAGATGTCGTACAGAACAGATCAGCATAATAAATTAACAGTAATCCATATGACACAATGAGACAGAGAGAGAGAGAGAGAGAGAGAGAGAGAGAGAGAGAGAGAGAGAGATGCAGGTAATGACAGTAGCTTACAACAACATTAATGAAAGTAATAATATTATAGTTATAGTTCTGGCTACTGTGGTACAATATGTTGAAAGTATGTATTAATATCAGACAGCATACTTGTGTGACAATAGTCATATGTGTATAATAACAGTAGAAGTATGACTAATGACTAATGATGGCAGCAGCAGCAGGAGGCATCTGGCAGGACCACGGCAGCAGCACAACCACACACGTCACACTGTCCAGGCACCGCTGCGGTATGAGTTATTCTGAGAGACAGTGGAGCACAAAGGCTCCGGAGAAGAAGCCGAGTTAGTGACATCCAGAATGGCCGAGTTAGCAAGATGCAGTAATAGGATGAGAGTGAGAGAGAGAGAGAGAGAGAGAGAGAGAGAGAGAGAGAGGGAGAGAGAGGGAGCCCGGTGTATTATAGGGGGTCCTCCGGCAGACTAGGCCTAAGTCAGCCTAACTAGGGGCTGGTACAGGGCAAGCCTGAGCCAGCCCTAACTATAAGCTTTATCAAAGAGGAAAGTCTTAAGTCTAGTCTTAAATGTGGAGACGGTGTCTGCCTCCCGGACCGTAACAGGAAGATGATTCCACAGGAGAGGAGCCTGATAGCTGAAGGCTCTGGCTCCTGATCTGCTTTTGGAGACTTTAGGGACCACGAGTAACCCTGCGTTCTCAGAGCGCAGTGTTCTGGTGGGATAATATGGCACTATGAGCTCTCTAAGATATGACGGAGCTTGACCATTTAGAGCTTTATAAGTTAACAGTAGGATTTTAAATTCAATTCTGGATTTTACAGGGAGCCAGTGCAGAGAAGCTAAAACAGGAGAAATATGATCTCGTTTCTTAGTTCCTGTTAGTACACGAGCTGCTGCATTCTGAATTAGCTGGAGAGTTTTTAAGGACTTACTAGAGCTACCTGATAATAGAGAGTTACAGTAATCCAGCCTTGAGGTAACAAAAGCGTGGACCAATTTTTCTGCATCTTTTCGGGTCAGGATAGGCCTAATTTTCGCAATATTACGCAGATGAAAAAATGCAGTCCGTGAGGTTTGCTTTAAATGAGAATTAAAAGACAAATCTTGATCAAATATTACTCCGAGGTTTCTTACGGTAGTGCTAGAGGCCAGAGCAATGCCATCTGGAGAAACTATGTCATCAGATAAAGAGTCTCTGAGTTGTTTGGGGCCAAGAACAATAACTTCAGTTTTGTCTGAATTTAACATCAGGAAATTGGTGCTCATCCAATTTTTTATGTCTTTAAGGCAGTTATGGAGTTTAGTTAATTGATTACTTTCTTCTGGCTTCATCGATAAATACAACTGTGTATCATCCGCATAACAATGGAAATTTATAGAGTGATTTCTAATGATGTTACCTAAAGGAAGCATATATAGAGTAAATAGGATTGGTCCGAGCACAGAACCTTGCGGAACTCCAAAACAAACTTTGGTACGTAAGGATGATTCATTACGAACGTCAACAAATTGAAAACGATCAGATAAATAAGATTTAAACCAGCTTAGTGCTGAACCTTTTAGGCCAATTAAGTGATCCAGTCTCTGCAGTAGAATTTGATGGTCAATTGTGTCAAACGCCGCACTAAGATCTAATAAAACAAGAACAGAGACGAGTCCTTTGTCTGAAGCAATCAGAAGGTCATTTGTAATTTTAACTAGAGCTGTCTCAGTGCTATGATGCACTCTAAATCCTGACTGAAATTCCTCAAATAAATTATTATCCTGGAGAAAATCACACAGCTGGTCTGCGACTACTTTCTCAAGGATCTTTGACATAAAGGGAAGATTAGATATTGGTCTATAGTTGGCTAACACCTCTGGATCCAGGGTGGGCTTTTTTAGGAGAGGTTTAATTACAGCTACCTTAAAAGACTGTGGTACATAGCCTGTTAATAGGGATATATTGATCATATCTAATATATGAGTGTTAACTAAAGGAAAGACCTCCTTAAGTAGCCTAGTTGGGATGGGGTCTAAGAGACACGTTGATGATTTAGATGAAGAAATCACTGCGGTCAATTCTTGAAGAGAAATTGGGGAGAAGCAATCTAAATATATATTAGATTCTACAGCTGTGTTTGAGGTTAGATAGGTAGGCCTACCATCTGAGGGCAGGAGGTCATGAATTTTGCCTCTAATAGTTAGAATTTTGTCATTAAAAAAGCTCATAAAATCATTACTGCTAAGGGCTAAAGGAATACAAGGCTCAATAGAGCTTTGACTCTCAGTCAGCCTGGCTACAGTGCTGAAAAGAAACCTGGGGTTGTTCTTGTTTTCTTCTATTAATGCTGAGTAATAGTTTGCTCTGGCATTGCGGAGGCCCCTCTTATAAGTTTTGAGACTGTCTGTCCAGATTAAACGAGATTCTTCCAGTTTGGTTAATCGCCAATTCCTTTCAAATTTTCGCGATATTTGTTTTAACCTACGGGTTTGAGAGTTATACCAAGGAGCAAACTTTCTTTGCTTTGTTAACTTCTTTTTAAGAGGAGCTACAGAGTCGAGCGTTGTTCGCAGCGAGCCTACGGCGCTATCAACAAAATGATCAATTTGGGAAAGGTTAAAGTCGGCACGGGAAACCTCTGTCACTCTTCATACCACGTCACCTTACTTTCTCCTTTGCTCCTGTCATAATTGCTCCTGTGAATTACCAGTGCCTAACAATAATGTAAATGCCGGTCATAATAAATTGCATGCACAGAAAACCTGTACAGCCACCTCTGGAAGGACAGTCTGCATATTTTTATAGACCCACTGGCACAAATTGTTTTGCAGATATAAAAAAGCCTAATTGTTGTATGCTACTGTCTCATTGGGCTCTAGTTTCCCGGCGCAGCACAGGGTAGCGCAGGGTGGCGAAACCCGCGCAGAGCTAGTTTCGAGCAGCGCAACCCGAGGCGCGCTCAGTTTGGTAGTTTGGCAGACCAAGTTGCGCTGAGATGGGTGTGGCGGCGCAGCAGGGGGAGGTGTCGACGAAAAGGCTTCACTGAAGGTGCACTAAAAGCTCGCCAACTGAAACCACATCTACTGTCAGCGCAGGGGGAGCGCAGCTGGTGTAAGCCGAAGTTTGGCTGACCGGCGGGCAGTGCGCACACGTCACCAAAACCTCACAGGTAGGTTTCCAGAATATCAGGCACATTAACAATGCAATAAATACCCAAAAAAACACTATTCAATGCAACTATCTGCAATCAGCACATAAATGTATCTCTATATTGACTGTCCCGTCACATCTGATGTCAGATCAAAGGGGATTGGCACCATTTGGCACGAGTTCACATCCCTCTCAGCCAACCACAAACAGCCACAGCATCAGATAGGGAGTATATATTCAGCATCTGTCATCTTAGAAAAGTCAAAAGAAAAGAAACAGAGTGAGACTGCGAGAGAGAAAGAGAGCGCACGCACGAGAGAAACGCAACATTGATTTACAATTGTGGTGACCTCCTCCCAGGCTACCTTTGCATCATCAGCCCGTGGAGGTCTGCTCGCAGTTCCGTATATTCGGACACTGCGAGCTTGGACCTCCCGGACCAAAACATCAGTTTCCTCCTGGGAGAAGTTTGGCTGTCTGACGCTGCTGCTCTCTTCTGCCATGGCGAATTGAGTAAACTCTCATTACGCCTTCGAGCGGCGCATTTAAGGGCGAGGAGAGGGGCTCATTTGATTGGTGTGATGTGTGTAAAACCCACTCCACGCCTTCTCTCCTCCCTCTTTCCGACTTGCGCCGGTAGGAGGGACGGAGGTGGGATAGAGGAGTAGCTGTGCCAGGGTGCACGGTGTGCCAAACTTACAAAATCAGCTGGCAAAGCGCAGGTGCACTGCGCCTCTGCCACACCTGGTCTGCGAAACTAGAGCCCATTGTGTTTTTAGAAAATACAGGTTATCACATACAGTTACTAGTTCAGTTAGTACCAGATTTACAAATTTTAAACATGAAAATCCAGTTCAGTAATCATTTTTCAACACAAACACAATTTCAGTGATGGTTTTATTGTAAACTGTCTCAGCGAAATCTGATGCAGATTTGATTTGACCCCTGACAGACTGCAGGGTCTTACACTGTGTCCGCAGCCACTTGACTTAGATCAGTATGGGGTTTCTGAGTAGCTGCTTTGTACACATCAAGCTGCAGCCTCTAAGGCTGAAAAAATGATGCCAATGCAGAAGTGCCAAAAACTGCAGTTCATTGAATGGCCACTCGAGGCTGGCTATAAAACAGAGTAACCCTGCATGGACCTCCATGTTAAAATGCCCAACTTTACAACAAAGATAAACATGTTAAATGAGTTAATTCTAAATTTGTACTGAAGAGGCTTTCGCACACCAGGATAATCAGCTTCTGTCATCAGGTGCGTTGGCACAGCAGAAAGTGCTTAACATGGAAAGAAGGATTGCCCGCACACTGACTTGCACTTACAAACCAAACCATTGCTGTGTAAGTGCAAGTCAGTGTGCAGGCAATCCTTCTTTCCAAATGAGTTAGTTCCAACATTCATAACATCTGTATGGGGAGTGAATTAATATATAACTTACCCATTCAAATTTAATAGTGTAATGTATATTTATGGACAGGGCAGTCTATGAGTCAGATCCACCCCTCACTCTATAAACTCCAACCTCAAAATGTGGTCACTTCTGGCTCCAAAAACCAAGACAACGATTTCAACCGAAAACAGTAAACTTTAGCTGCGTTTTGGCCGATCATTTACACGACAGCGGCGTTTTGGGTGCCTGAAAACGCAGCGTTTTGAAAACAGGTTTCAGAGTGCAATTTTTTTGGAAGTGGCACCGTCTCCATTGTCATGTAAACTTGCAATATGCAGTTCCTCTGAAAACGGAGACTTCGCACATGCGCATTGCACTTCCAGTCACTAGGCATGCGCAAGAAATTCGACCATCACAACAACAATGGCGGGCTCCCGAGCTCTGCTTGTGCTGCTCACCCCAGGGGCGGAAATCCCAGGGGGGACGGGGGGACATGACTCCCCCTTCAATAAAGCTGTACCCCCCTAGAATCATTTGAGACACAATTAATAATTTTTGAACAATGCAGTAGTATTTATTAAAAGCACAATGTAAGCGGTGATCATTATAAAAGCTATGTGCTATGTGTTATTTAAATCTTAAAAGATTTAGTCCCCCCCTCCCATTCCTAGTGGTGGTATATCCCACACTCTTTCCAACGGGCAGGGCTAGCAGCCGTTAGTACTTGGCAGCAGTTGCAGTGTGTGGCTGGACCCCGCTGCCCACATCGCGCGGGGTAAGATGTACACTCGCAGATACAGTTTAACTTACACAAGTTACAACACATCCCATTTACTTTAACAAGCACCAGGCCCAGGCTGATAATATAAACTGTCTGCAAGATTTCTCCTGCATTGTTCAAAAGCCAGAGTTTAGTGATACTCAGAGAGGACAGGAGAGAAAGAAGAGGGAGAGGACAGGACAAGAGCAGTCAGTGACGGAGCGGCTTGTAGTTAATATCTGTAGGCTCTCCACCTGTCAGTGAGACAAACATGACAGACGTGCAGTTTAACTGACGAGAAGCGGCCATTACGCGCGATTATTACGCAAAGTTTTGAGGTGTGCAGCAGCAGATCTCACAGCACACTGTTTATAAACTAGTTCACCAGTTTAATTGTAGGAAATGTTTATCTCACTGCCAGTAAAAAAACGAAAAAAAAAACCCCAAACAAAACGGTTTGCTCCTGCAGCCAGCCAGACGACAGATCCATTCCACACACCTGAGCCAGATGAAAAAGAGGGAGCGAAGGAGAGAGATCGAGTTTCGGTCTTTGATGAATGAAGTCTTATTGTTTTGCTGCTATTAAACAATGACAGACATGTTTTCTTTACTTAATAGCATAAATATTCACACTACTGCGCACAGGGAGACAGAGACCTGCTCTGCTCCAGACACACTCAGCACCGTGGACAGCACAGCGCACCTGACTGTTGTCGTTGTGTACATGTTAATTTGATTTCAATCATTTTGTTTTAAATCTGGACATGTGCAGGTGGACTCAGCCATTGCTAAGAAAGGTCCTATGCCTGCCTGTTGGAGAGATAGAGAAAAGATTAAAGCGTCAAATTGCGGTAAAAGATGTTGTATAAAAGACAGGCTACAACTTTTTTTCCTTGTCCCCCCCTGGAATTATTCTCTAAAATTTTACTGTTTATTGTCCCCCCAACTATGAAATGGGATTTCCGCCCCTGGCTCACCCTATTGAATTTATCAACACTTCCCCATCATAGTGTATATTTACTGTAGCAACTCCACCTCATCGTCCGTCCAGACAAATGTTCGTGTGGTTGCCATTTTGTTTGTACATTGCCGCTCTGTAGAAGGAAGCGTAAGCGTCACACCGCCAACTACTGGCATGGCATGTATACTGCAGGGTGTTTGGTCATTTTTGCGGATCCGTGTGCATGGCAATTGTTATCAAAACATTGTCGTCTAAACGCAGAACTTTTTTCAAAACGAAAACGAGAAACGATTCTCAAATTCCCCTGCTCTGCACTCCAGGAGAGGGGCCCACTTAGAGATGGCTGTGGAGGGGTCTGATGTGTTTGTGTCACAATGCAGGTTGGTGTTAAACCATGTAACCATGTTTAATTTCTTCTCTTTTAGGAAACTGGGAATTCTGGAAGGCATCAGGGTAAGACCACAAATGTTGAATCAACTCAACTCTCTCAAATATTGTCATGTTGTGTAGTACACCACCTTTGTCTATGTACATAATGTTTAGTCATTAAGATAATTACAGATCTTCCATTAACATAGTACTATGGAAAAAAGTGAATGTGAAATGGGATTTTAAACTAGGGCACCAGTGTGCATCTGAGATGAGTAGTTGACTCATGAAGTAAAAAAATAATCAAGTATAAAGGGACTGTGACATCTGAAGCGCTGCAGAGAAATTGCTCTGACCACTGAATTATGACCAGTGAATTAAACTGCATCGTCCTCCTGAACTGCTGGCCACTGAAGCCAAACATATTTGGGCTTTTGCTGTCTATGACACCAAAGATTGCAGATTGGAGTTTTAATTATACACTTGACAGAAGCACAGCTGCCCGGGAGGCACACATACTTAGTTAAAAACATTTCACCATTCTCGAGAGCAAACTCTCACACCAGACCAGCATGGGAAAAAGATGTGTTTTTGTTGTTAGCCTGTTAACTCCCGATCATTTCTTCTTACAGAAAAACAAGCATCTCTGTTTACCTGCCAGTATAAAGAACAATCATTGCACCGTGAGAATACATAAAAATTGTTTTTGCACAGCTGAAAAATGTATAGATGTTGGCAATTTTATATGTGTGTGGTGGGGGACTTCCCAAAATATCCCAAGATTATCTTGAGTTTGTTGGCTTAAAGACACCATTCGACCTGAACCAGCTGACGTTGTTGTCCAACAGCAACTGACCTCTGACAGAAAGGAGAGGCAGAGACTCTAAAATGGAGGGAGCTATTAGACTTATTAGTTGCATTTCACCATCAACTCTTATTAAACCCTCGTCTGGTAAGTTTAAACTGCTCCACAATGAGGCATGGGTTGTAGACAATTATGAGTGAAGTCAATGGTACAAATATGTCTCTTCAATAAACTGTTCTGACATACTCAGAACGAGAGCTTTTTTGACTGACTCATAGTGGGAGTTGGGAACCTTGTTAGTGGGTCGCTCACCAGCTGCAACAGTTTACCATCTGCAAGAAGTCACTTTGCGTCACAGTGCCTCTAACACCATGTTTTTTCAGCCCATTCTCATTCCACAACACATTTTCACACTGGCCTTGTTACATATCAATGTTTGGTCATGGACTGTCCATGTGATGTGCAAGGTACCCTGGGTGTGCTGGCTGTTGACATTCTGGGACACCGTGTCAACTTCAGCCTGTTACATGCATTGTACACTGTACAGTTTCCATACAGGCTATTTCAAAATAAACACACTACATCAGTACAACACCGCAAACTGACGTAGTTTTCCTTCAACAACAAAAGCACGTGGTTGGGTTTAGGAAAAAAGAACAGGGTTTAGCAGTCAGCGCACACTGACATCATCACATTCCATTACGTAACAAACAGATTTATTTTAACCCAAAACATTTTTTTTTCAAAACTAACTAAGTAGTGTTGTTGCATTAACCTAACCATGACCATTCCACAACAACCCCTATGTTACAATGTGTTTCAGCTGTGAGTCACATAGACACAGTAAGGGTGCCCTGTGTGTCGCTATGAGATGCAGAGGGGTGTAAAGGAGCCAAGTTTGTTTGGACCTCTTCATGTCAGGCCGACTTTGATGCATTGAAGCAACACCTGGTGTCACCACCAATACTGGGTCATCCTAAATTCACCCTCCCCTTCAATGTTTACACTGATACCAGTGACGTTGGGTTGGGTGCTGTCCTAGCTCAACAAAGTTTTTGCCTTTGCCAGTTGAGCCTTTAATCCAGCTGAGCAGAACTACTCCACCACGGAGCAAGAATGTCTCGCTGTTGTCTGGGCTTTAGAGAAATGGAGGCGCTACCTGGAAGGCCAACACTTTACAGTGGTGACAGACCATTCTTCACTGGTTTGGGTTTTTAAAACCCAAAAGCCCAGCACTTGGCTGATCCGGTGGGCAAGCCGTCTCCAGGAATTTTCCTTCACAGTGGAAAACTGTAAAGGGAAGTACAACTCTGTGCCAGACACACTGGTGAGAACTCCAGTGGTTGAGCCCCAACACCAACCTACCACCTGTGCTGTTGTGCTACGTTCCAAGAAGGATACTTCTCGATAACTCCAGTGACCAATGAAGACATTTGGAAAGCCTAGCAATAGGATTCGGCCATCCAGACCCTGTACACTAAAATCATGGAAACAGGAGAGGCAGCTTAGAATGATAACACCAAGTTCACCATCTTGGAGGACAAAGTGTACAGAGTGGTGCACTTACCTAATAGAACACTGTACCAGATCTACATCCCCTCTGCACTCTGCCAACAGCTCCTCCATCATTACCATGATGATCCGCTATCCAGGCACTTTGGGGAGATACGAAACATACAAAAGGTTGCAAGCCCTTGTATTTTGGCCCAAGATGAGCCTGGATGTAAGAGACTGCATACAGTGCTGCCATGTGTGCCAACGTTACAAAACTGGAAACCTGGAAACCTCCTGGCAAGCCCCAACAAACTGTGGTGCATGGACGCTAGGAGTTGATCTCATGGGACCCTTTCCTCATAGCTCCACCGGCTAACTCTACCTTATAGTCTTTGTGGATCACTAGACCAGATGGGTTAAAATGTTTCCCATTCACAAGGCGACTGCAGAGACAGTATCCCAGGTGCCAGTGAGAGAGATTCTGACTCAGTGTGGGGTGCCAACTTCTATTCTCTCCGACCAAGGTGCATAGTTTGTCTCATCCATTTTTGAGGAAACCTGCAGGTGGTGGAATCTACCCCAGAAGCGGACCTCGCCCCATCATCTTCAAACTAACATGATGGAGAGGATCAATTGTAATGTGAAGGCTATGATTGCCTCCTGTGGGTGAAAAGCACAAAACCTGGGACAAATACTTACCAGAATTCTGGTGTGTTTTGAACTCAGCAGTGCAAGAGCCAACTGGAGTCACCCCTGCAGAGCTCAATTTCTGTCGTCAGCTATGAGGTTGAAAGGCCCTTATCATGAGAAGACCCTTGTGCTGTTAATGTGGCTCAGCTTAAACTGTGTTACTTACCTCTGAGGAGTTGGACAGGAAACAACGTCGACAGGTACTGGAAATCTTTGAAGAGGACAGTGACGAAGAAGATTTCCCTGGATTCTCTGTCTCAGAGGAAGACGGTGCTGAACTGAAAAGAATGTGAACAATTACTGTCAAAGTGGGAAAAAAAACAAAATAAAAGAAAAGCCAGCCACCAGTTCAAGCTTTTCTCAGTTGGGGAAGGAGTGTGACAACCTGTATTTTTCCATAGCATTGCACCTCCTGTATACACCCCAAGAACTCCCACAGTCACACATTCATGCTGGGGGCAGAAAGAGAGCAGCAAGAGAGAGCTGGTAGGTCGGAGCAGCACACTCTGTACTTGCGTAGTACAGAAACAAAGTTAGGCTGATAATCCCTTCCACGTTTCATCTGCAATCCGCCATAGCCATCCTCTAATCAACCTCCACTCCAAAATAAAGTTTGCATTCTCTGTATCGTTTGCAATTCACAGCCTGTCGTCTGTTTTCCGAAACCAGTCAATTTCCTTACACCAGCAGCCTGCAGCAACAAAGCCCAGACTGGATCTACCAACTGACTGGACTGGACTGACTATGGCAGACGTACTAAACTAACAGAGTAACAGACTGTGAAGACTGTGAGTAAACCTTATTTTTTTTAATTCCTTTTTTGAATCGATCTTTTTGTTGAGTTAATGAGAACTGAAGAAGAGAGAGACTGAAAACCTGGAGTGGAATTTTGCATTGGATTACACTGTTTGTTAGTTTGTTATTTGTGTTTTGTTTTTATCTATTGTGTTGGACTGTGGGGGAATATTGGATAATAATTTTGCACTGAACTTTTAATATATACTGCTGAGTATTGAAATTGTTGTGTGTTGTTGTAAAACTTCTACCTTACACTGTCACAATCTGTGTGTATAGGGGCTGGGCTGTAAGGGGTGAGGTTAATGATGTAAAAAGTGCCAAGGTAAGGTGCCAGTAATTTCAAAACAAGTAATACAATTTTAAAATCAATTCCGAACACAAGAGGTAACCAGTGCACTGAGGCATGAATAGAGGATATGTGCTTTAGACGGGTTGGATTTGGTTGTTTGATATCTGGAGCAGGCCAGCAAACAATCAGTTATAGTAATTTAGATGACTGGTCACAAAAGCCTGAATAAGAGTTTGCAAGTCACTAAATGTAAAGACAGTGGGGTAATGGCGTCCTGAGCAAAGGATGAAGTCATGCTCCCCCTGCATGTGTTACAATTCAAGCTTGTCTGTTTGTAGTTGAGGTAGACGGTCAGGCTATATGTGCATGTTAAAGCATGTGAGTCCCTGTGTGTGTGTCCCACCCGCTAGCTAGCAGCTACCGCTAATAATGGCCAGCATTACTGGGGAAGCATAGCGTCCACCTTCCAGTCTCCCCTGGTGAACAATGTTAGCTCTGTCAGCCGTAGGTAGTATTTTTATGGAGTTAGCACTGAAAGCTGCTAGTCACTGGCTCAGCCACCTCCATGTTGAAAACCATGTGCAGACAATCCAACGACAGACTGCTCTGAATGTTCCATAAAGCTCCTTTAATGCAAATTTAAGAATATAAGTGGCGCACACCAACCCAATCACCAATAATAATGTTAGCATTGTATGTTTCTGCAAATCACAGATATGTTACAGTTGCACATTACTATTATTACTTTACATTTTAACAAGGCTATGGTTCATGTGTGCTTAGGTTTAGGCACAAATAACTCTTGGTTATGGTTAGGAAAATATTAGATTCAGGCTTAAAAGAACCAACCACCCATGTTTGGTGGCTAAAAAGCAGCTGGAAACACAGCAATGACTAGCTAAAACACAATGGTCTTGAATAGTCTACAATAGTCTGCAGCTTGGCAGCCATCTCGCCTAGGTGACATTCTTGCTTGAAAGGTGGCCTCTTTGCCAGCTCCGCTACGTGCTTTTTGTGGTTGGCTTTGGACGATGGTGGCATGTGGTTGTGAGTCACTCATCTGGATGAGGAAATCAACTCACCAGTCTCTAAACTCTTCTCCTGCTACTTCTGCTGACTGTCCAGGTTGAGGTTTTCAAATGTAAACATCAGTAAACATAACAGAAACGATGGAGAGGATTGGCACCAGCTGAATTATCATCCTGTTCGCCATTGTACAGGCGTTGCATAATAAACCAGGTTACCTACGTGCCGCATTAGTCTCCAACTGGATATCAGGAACTGTAATATCCTTTGATTTACCAAGAACTTGGCTAAATCCTGGACAGAGCCATTCAACCAGGTGACTATTTTTCGACATGCCAAGCTGACAGAGTGCCAAGAGAGGGTGAGGAGGCCTGTGCTTTACAGTGAATAAGGACTGGTTTGATGGTGGGAATTTGAGGTGCTGTCCTGTTCTTACTGTGGATCACTGCTATATGCTATTTTATAAAGTGGCCATTATCTTTTTTGTCTCCTCAATCAAGCAGCAAGCATGACTAAACCTCTGAAACCAAAATTAGTCTTTTTTGTTCTCTGCAGTCAATGCAGCGATGTCCAGCAGCTAATTTTAATGTCTGATTTCAAAGCTTTTCACAGCACAGAAACACATCATGCTCAGCAGTAGACATCCAAATGAGTCAGCAATTTCCACAGCATTATTACAATGTAGCCCGCAATGCATAAAGACTGACAAAGTAGATTTCCACAGAGCACTGAAGTGAATAGAGACCACACTAAAGCTGTTTGACAATACAACCTCGTAGTTTAACAAAGGCTCCTGAGCTCTTGTTGTTCTCTTGTACCTGGTGTGTAATCCTCTTGTGCTGTCTGTGTGTTTTTTAAGGCCTTTCTCTCGTTTAATAGGAAAGCCTTGCCAGTCACCACCAGACAGCAAAGAAAAGAGCTGTGAAGCTTTCCTCCCTGCTATCAGCTACAACTACTGCTGCGTCCAATTTCACCTGCTCTGTTTCCCTGCTGTCCCCGTTCAGAACAGAGATGTGTGCTTGTAAACAGTGGGAGGAGGGAGGCAAAGGAAGAACAACACAAAAACCCATTTGTTGAGCTTTTTTTCTTTCTAAGGTAGTGAAAGAAGGTGAAAGCATCACCTCCCTTGTTGTGTTTTCTAAAAGTAGCATTGTGGAAGGAGGAGCACAGCAGTGTAACAAGCTTGTAAAGAAGAAGTCTGTGGGACGCTGTTTAGAAAGGCTGCTTTGTACCTGCATATGTGCTTTCAATAAATGCTATGGAAGATAGTTCTCTCCCTTCTCCTTTCTCTCTGCTGTAAGCCACTCTGAAACATTTGTAGGATCAGGATTACAGGATTGTCTCAGCTTTACAGACCAACCAAGACCCAAAACAATACTGTTTGAAAAAAATTACGAAATAATGACAAAAAAAACGTTGCAAAGCCAAAGCATGCTCACACATTAAGCTGCTGTGTTCAGGGTTGGATGTAAATTGAAATAAGTGAAATTTACAATGAATAAATAAATAAAATACATTCATATGTAATTCATTTGTAATGACTACTTTCAATTGTGGACACTGTGTCACACATTATTCCTCTTCCAAAAGACAAAAACAAAATGTTTAATGGTCCCAACAGTTGGCCAATTAGTATTTTACCATTGTTAAGTAAAGTTATTGAAAATAGTATTTAAGCAACTGATGGACTACTTCTCTGACAATAATCTACTTTTTAGCTGTCAACATGCTTACAGAGAAAACCATTCAACAGGCACCACACTTGCACATATGACTGATGACTGGCTAATAGGCATGGATGAAAAGAAATTAGTGGGAGCAGTTATGTTGGATTTCAGTGCGGCATTTGATGTCATCGATCACAGCTTGCTAATTGGCAAGTTACAGTGCTACGGCCTCTCTCCCACTGCAACCTCATGGTTTAGGCATTATCTCTCAGGAAAGAAGCAGAGAGTCTACTTTAATGGCAGCTATTCAAACTGGAACGTTATAGACTGTGGGGTCCCACAAGGAAGCTGCCTCGGACCTTTATTATACTCCATTTTCACTAATGATCTACCTCTGTATATTAAAAATGTCAACACTGATAAGGACGCGGATGACGCTACCTTGTACAGTGCCGCCATATCTGAGCAAGCAAGTAATGCTCTGACAGAAGTGAATAAGTGTGTTGAATGCAATAAGCTGGTTTTAAATATTTGTGTGTTTGTGTGTCTAATAATTTCTGAAATTGGCCCAATATTGAGCAAGACGGCTGAAGATGGCAGCAGCAAAACAGGCAGCAACCTAATCACTAAGGGTATTTGCACACTGTCAATTAATGTTCACTAAAAGTGTTTGTTTTTGTCACTGACATGCTCCAATTGTTATTCTAGGTGTCTGACGATATTATGGAAAGGATCACTGCAGAGGTAGACTAGCCTGGTTCCAGACCATAGACCCCGCCCACTCAACTGAGTAGGCTTGCATCTCTGGTCTGGCATACTGCAATGAATTTGCGATTTATCTTGTCCAAACGATGGACGGACCAATGAACGCCGGGGGTGGGGGCGGGTCTAGCGATTAGCCAATCAGTGCCACGCTGATGTCAAGCTGTACGCGAGTGGGTAACTGGTGAGGATAGCAACAATGGCGACCGCTACAGATCCTACAGACCACATTAACGATGCTATCGAGGTATTTTGCCACTACTCGCGTTAATGGAGGACCAAATTAAGGAAGCTGCTAAACTGGATTAACGGCGATGCAGCTGGGCGTGCACAACGACGGAGACATTTTAAACGGGCAATGCTCACTTGTTTTCGGCACCCCCGAGGCATGGATACTAATGACGTTAGATTCTGGGTGAGTCGTTGATCTCTACTGATTGGTTAGGGAAAAATCAAATTCCCTCCCCCTTGTAAATCGCCTTCAATGGAGGCAATGTCAGACTGAAGGTTCTGGGAGCTTCAGTCTGACGCTCAGGCTAGAGGTAGACCTCTGTTGAAAAGTAAGATCCTTTTTGGTAAACCACAGACAACACCAAAATCGCCATCTTGGTTCATCTTTCCACTTTTCCAACAACCACCTACTCTGGTTTGGTTGGAATAAGCCCTTATGTCACCCAGTTAGATGTAAAAAATTAGCTGGCTTTATGCATGTTAAAATTACAGATTTTTTAATGATGTCTGGAAGGTATGGTGATGGCGTTTTTGGGGTGAAATCTGGTTAAACAATAGGGGCTCTAGTTTCCCGGCACAGTGCAGGGTGGCGAACCCCACGCAGAGCTAGTTTCGAGCAGCGCAACCCGAGGCACGCTCAGTTTGGTAGTTTGGCAGACCGAGTTGCGCTGAGATGGGTGTGGCGGCGCAGCAGGGGGAGGTGTCGACAGATCCAGCTTGGCGCAATGACAGTTTCATGCCAAAAAGCTTCGCCGAAGGTGCGCTAAAAGCTCGCCAGCTGAAACCAGGTCTACTGTCAGCGCAGGGGGAGCGCAGCCGGTGTAAGCCGAAGTTTGGCTGACCGGCGGACAGTGCGCACACGTCACCAAAACCTCACAGGCAGGTTTCCAGAATATCAAGCACATTAACGATGCAATAAATACCCAAAAAAACACTATTCAATGCAACTATCTGCAATCAGCACATAAATGTATCTCTATATCAACTGTCCTGTCACATCTGATGTCAGATCAAAGGGGATTGGCACCGTTTGGCACGTTTGGCACATGTAATGGAAACCCAACCTGATTTGATTAACACAGCTGCAAACTAATGAGTTCACATCCCTCTCAGCCAACCACAAACAGCCACAGCATCAGATAGGAAGTATATATTCAGCATCTGTCATCTTATAAAAGTCAAAAGAAAAGAAACAGAGTGAGACTGCAAGAGAGAAAGAGAGAGTGTGAGAAACGCAACAACATTGATTTACAATTGTGGTGACCTCCTCCCAGGCTATCTTTGCATCATCAGCCCGTGGAGGTCTGCTCGCAGTTCCGTATATTCGGACACTGTGAGCTTGGACCTCCCGGACCAAAACATCAGTTTCCTCCTGGGAGAAGTTTGGCCGTCTGACACTGCCGCTCTCTTCTGCCATGGCAAATTGAGTAAACTCTCATTACGCCTTCACGCGGCGCATGTAAGGGCGAGGAGAGGGGCTCATTTGATTGGTGTGATGTGTGTAAAACCCACTCCACACCTTCTCTCCCCCCTCTTTCCGACTTGCGCAGGTAGGAGGGACAGAGGTGGGAAAGAGGAGTAGCTGCGCCAGGCACACGGTGTGCCAAACTTGCAAAATCCATCTGGCCCAGGGTATGAAATTAACAAAATATTTTGGGGGCAATTTTGGCCCCCACAGTCTAAAAAATGGGGGCATTTTCAAAATGTTTGGGGGCCATCAAAAAATTGTAATTATGTTCTAACAATAAGCACATGAAAAGCAAAACCAACTAAGATAGTGTCTTCACTCTTCAGTAGAAACCACTATAAATGAAATAAATAATGGGTTACATAAAGTTATGGTTGCAAAATATCACTCAGATTTCCTATAATTCAACCAGTTTAAATGTGATGATTTAACCATTAATCTACTGATAACAGTACTAATGTTTCACCACATTACAGTTACTTTTACTGTTAAAAAGGCCAAATTACTATAAATTCCTTAGATGCAATCCTGGAAGTAAGTTAATTTAAAATTTAACATTCATTCTACCTTAATTTTTCATTAATTTGTCATTGTGTAGACACAGATCACCCAAGAAATGGTTAATTTATACTTATGGTACAGCAAAGCCCCCTCCCCTTCTCTGTCAGATTACTCTCACGTAATCAGTGCAATCTCATTGATTATGTCTCGAAAATGAGTTGTAGACGTGACGGTAAATTAATTTAATGAAAATAAAATTATACTTTAATGTCAGATTGTAATACTGTTAAAAATATAAATACATATAGTTGTTTCGAAAACTTGGGGGCAATTTTGGCCCCCGGAACATGGCTTTTGGGGGCATTCTTGGATAAATTGCGGGCCAAATGGCCCGTGGCCCTTGCTAATTTCTGACACTGGTCTGGCCACACCTAATTGGCGAAGCGCAGGTGCGCTGCGCCCCTGCCTCGCCCGGTCTGCGAAACTAGAGCCCTAGGTGCTTACTCTTCAACAAGGAGTTCTATCTTTGTAGGAATCCCTTCCACATTGTTGTCAGACACTTAGAATAATAATTTGAGCCTGTCAGTGGCAAAACAAGCCCTTTAAGTGGAAGTACATTGACAGTGCACAAATGCCCCAAGGGGTTACATTGCAGCATACATTGCCTTTGCTGACTGCAATGCTGTCTATGAACATTTAACAATTTTTTTTTTTTAAAAAAATGTTGTTCCAATGAGTTACTTAGAAAAAAAAAAACATGGGCAAAAAGGGTCCGGGTTACTAAATAAAAAAGTTACGACTGTGATCCGGACAGAAAGTCTGGCATTTTTGATTTTCTTTTTGTCGTTCGCGATTTCTCCCGTCACAGCAGTCACTTTGACCAATAGTAAAATAGAGCCATCTGTTGCCGTGGACAACTGTAACAACTGTATGGCAACAGCAGCCCAATCGTTTGATATATCCTCCAGGGATGTCACCACACAGAGTATAAAGGGAAAAATTATGGCGTGAAACAGCAGGGGCACTTTAGCAACCTGGTGAGTACTGCCATTAGCATCAAGCTAACACAGAATGTTATTACTTTACTAGTCCATACCCACTGAGTGTACAGCTGCCCACATACAGTTTCACATGGTGTGTGTTTGGGATACAGGTCATAGGAAATTGCAGATTAAATAGTCAACTGAACCCATTAAGAAGAGCAATGTATTCAGACAGAGTTTTTGTGAATTTGATAGTATGACTGCTTTATTGAAAGTACAGTAGTACCATTGCCAATAGTGGTAGAATGGTATCATTTGTCAAACATGGGACTGACAGAATGACACACTGACATTTTCCGTGATTTTGTACAGCATACCATACCATGACTTAGTCATACCAAAAATTAGGGAAAAAAACCCAACATTGGGCCACAGGGGGAGCCACAGTGATCGGTCACATTTTAGCCATTTTTAAGCATTTTTATGTTGTTATAGCGCCACCCAGTGGCCAATTAGAGTTAAATTTCCTGTTCTACATATCTACCAAGTTTAGTAAAAATCGATATGGCGGTTAGACCTAGATAAGAAATTAGCTCTTAGATGAACCCTACTGACATTGGTGATGCCCTGAGTTTCCATCTGAGGCCACCAACACCATAATTTTAACGGGTTGTGTATGTGTGTTCATTCTCAAAATTTGAGGGAATGTGTAACTGGACAAAAATCTTTCCTGTTTTAATGCTTTCTTATCCTGCTGTAGTATCATAGCTAAAATGTGCCTGTGTGAGCTGACACCGACCCTGTCCTCCTACATGTGGTCGTGTGGGAGGCTTTTCTTTGGCTCTTTAATCGTGTTCATATCATGACTTCAAAGAGCCAAGGGGGCACAAGACAGGCCTCAGACAACCAGAAAGCAAAGATCGACGCTCTATGCTTCCTTAGCAGACCTGAGGAACTATCTCTTTTCTGAGCACGCCTCACAGAGCCACTGATAGGAGTACTGAAGCATGCTAAGTCTGGACTCTCTGAGACTGTCAAGCATGAAACGGGATTATTAGCATTTTGGCACTGTGTGTACACACTGGCTTTTTGGCCATATCAGCACTGGAGCAGTGAGGTTAACAACTCAGCTAGGGAGACAGACTGAGAGCCAATGAAGCATCCATACCTCCCCCATTCACTGGGTCCATCTATCTGTCCACATATACAACCATCTGCCTATGCATCACTCTATGTCACTGCTTCACCTCCTCCATCTGCTCTTTGTCATCAGCACGTCTGCATTCTTTCACTAGGCATCACAGTTCGTAACAATACATTTGACTTTGTTTGCCGTCGTCTTGAAAGGAGGAATTTCCACTGAAACTGTTTGGACAGTGAAATAAATGCCGCTCTTTGTAGGAGAAAATTGTTTCTGAAATTCTCTCTGTGCTAAGATTGTTTCCCTTTCATCTGGGGAGTGTCACACCTCTGTCACTTCTCTTTATATCCATGTCAGTGATCTCTGTTGCTCTGTGGGTAGAGATCGTTGCCTCTTTAACAAATGCGGTTCAATCCCGGCCTGAGCCAGGCATTTAAATGACATGCTAGCTGTTGTTGTAAATATAGATTCTTTGTATGTCATCTAGTTTTTCAATAACATTATTTAATATTTAATATAACCTCAATTCCATGGTCTCATGCTGCCATCTTGTGCCCTATATGCCAGTGCTAGAGCACTGTTCAACAATGACTTCCTTCCACCTATACTACTCTACGTCCCACTCTCTGTATGTGTGCTCTGTAGGCTAATAGATAATGGTCCTGATTAATGCTCAGTGTGAGTTCAGGTCTCACAATGGCCGAAAGGGGACCTATTATACTTTTCTGTATTTTATGTATTAGTATTTATAGTATTTAGTGTTGCAATGAAGAATGTTCAAACCATTCTCAATACTGTGTTTCCAACATTGTTTCCACTCTGGCCACAGTATGACATCAAAGCGTGCCAGATTTTTTTATATGGTCATCTGCTCCAGGCATGCAAATGCAAGTGCTTACATCGAACAGCACAGACATTTTGGAGACAGGTGCTCAAGCAAAACCCCTCTTGTAATTATTAACAGAAAACAACTTACATACAGTAGCACATCATTTCCTTAGATATCTATGTCAACACCTGTACAATCCTGTAGGTAAGGGCAATTTTTCTGCATCAATTTATGGTTAAAATGTTTTTATTTATGTTAAGGGAAACACAACATTGAGGCAGCAGGTGACAACTTATTGTCCTGTAGATCAGATTTTCTTATTTAATGCTATCTCTGTTCAGTCAACACATATTTGCTGTATATACATGAGGAGCTCACCCCAAACATGGTTTGGGGTGAGCTGGACCGCAGAGTGAAGGCAAAGGGGCCAACAAGTGCTAAACACCTCTGGGAACTCCTTCAAGACTGTTGGAAAACCATTTCAGGTGACTACCTCTTGAAGCTCATGGAGAGAATGCCAAGAGTGTGCAAAGCAGTAATCAGAGCAAAGGGTGGCTGTTTTGAAGAAACTAGAATATAAAACATGTTTTCAGTTATTTCACCTTTTTTTGTTAAGTACATAACTCCACATGTGTTCATTCATAGTTTTGATGCCTTCAGTGAGAATCTACAATGTAAATAGTCATGAAAATAAAGAAAACGCATTGAATGAGAAGGTGTGTCCAAACTTTTGGCCTGTAGTGTACATATATATATATATATATATATATATATATATACATATATACATACAGTATATGTATTTACACAAAATAACTAATTGAGTTGTAATCATTTGCTGACAGCTTGGTCCCCTCCAGTTCAAAAATCCCATCTGCGCGCCTGATTACACGCTTTCAATTGAGAAGTGATGCCATTGGCCAAATTTAAAAGCTCAAATATAAAATCAGAAAAAGAAATAGAAAAAAATGTCTCCTAAAAAAGGGCACCTATCTAGTCAGAGGCCAAAAGGGCAGGTACTTGAGCACCACGTGGGGTCTATCTGTGCATGGGCCTGTGCTGGAACATGTGTGGTTGTGTTCAGAAGTGTTCATGTTTTTGCTAGTAGAAATTGCCACTGCTCTCTGTCACAGTCATTCTCTGGCTGCAAGTACACTGCTAACATACATGTAGCTACATGCTAACATCAGGGAAACATGTAAACTTGGTCGTCAGTGTTGTAAATTCCTCCTCTATTTCAGATCATATTCCTACTGGACCAAGTATGGTATGGTTTAGAAGCTATTATGGTGCTACAATAGCTTTATTCTGTTACAGTCTGTCTGCAGCTGCAATGACGGTGCAGAGACACAGAGAAACCAAAGATCTGGAAACGCTGACCAATCTGAGCAGTCGCGAGTTAGACAGGCACTAAACGGAGCGTTTCACACAGAGGGTTAGGGTTGGGTTGGTATGAGAAAAAAAAAACGGTCCGGTTTTTGTAAAAAAAAAAACCGCATCAAGTCGGTAATACCGGATTTTCGCCACTTGGGGGCGCAATTGACTCATTTAAAATAAAAAACGACCTTAGGACAACAGAGTGACAGTAACAACTTGTTTCTTTTATTCCTTACAAATAATTTTGCAGCTTACTCAATCAGTGCAAACAAGGGTTGCCTCCTTCGTCTGGCTCAAAGCCAAAGTGTTGCCATAGTGGTGCATTCTTTGATTTCGTCGAGACTAAATTGTCCGCCATTATCGACTCCCCGTCACTATTAAACAAACTCCAGGCTACAGTAGAGGCGCATGCGCACTCGCACCTCCTAGCTCAGTCCCACCCCCACCCCCCTCTCTCTCCTGCTTGCTGTGCGCTTGGTGAAGAGGCAGACACAGGTGCTCACAGACTCGGGCGTACTATAAGCGGAGCGGACTCCATGTAAAAATGTCCGTGAAAATTCCCCGCGATGTGAAAAATACATGCCAAACAGTCTTTTGTGTGACACTGGTGCACGTAGCGGAGTCCGCGCGGTCGTGCTTTGCGCGCATAGGGCTTGCGGACATCCACTTTTACCGGGCGGACCTCCGCGGCGTCCGCTCCGCGTACGTTCTGCCCGAGTATGCGGTCCAGTCGGTCTCAAAAAATAAAACCCGGTCCAAGACGGAGTACCGGACCGAACTGGTATTACTGAGAACCGACCCAACCCTACAGAGGGTGAATGCAGGTCTTCCAGCACAAACAGCATGAGGGCAATAAAGTGTTTTTTGACAGTTAAAGCATGTAAACATAGTCTGGTAGAAACCCAAAATAAAAGTATGAACGTGAAAATGAGCATAATTGGTCCTCTTTAATGTTAGCCTCTGCTTTCTTTCAACAGTGTATACCCTGTTTACTGTTCCACCATAGTAAATAATTAATGTTGAATAATGAATAATAATAAATAATGAATGTTAAAATAATTTAGAAATTCAATTCCACCACTTTAAGATATTGTGAAGTAAATATTTACATTTGTTAATTATTAATATATATTTTTACATCGTTCCCTTGTGTGTGTGTGTGTGTGTGTGTGTGGTATGACATAATTCCAAAGCAGAGGTAACAAAAAAGTGGATTTATTGTAAAAAGCCTGACTGTTGATTTAACTGAAGACCATTCCATTAAGACAACGTAGAGGTAACAGCAGTCATGATGATGCCTTATCATGCTGCTTCCTGGACTTTTAGTGTATTGGCATACTAGCACTATTGTTGTCTCTCTGCCTCTGCCAGCATTGTTAGCTTGACTTTAATTTGTGGGGCTTTCCACATCTCTCCATTCTGTGTCTCTTGCTTTATGCTAACAACTGTGTCCCTAAGTGGTTTTAGGACCTGCTACTTATCCACTTACTTGGCTACCGATTCGACTCCTGCTTGGCACAGATTTTTTGCGTTTTGCCATTTGAGCTGTAGAAGCTGTTTCTGCTGCCAAAGCTAGAGAGGAAAATGTATTTATTTATGGTTTATGTGATAGGGACAGATACAGTATGCGAACTGAAAACAGCCCTCTGATGCAAGTATCAGAGTGTTTATGGCAGATGCTAATTTTCAACACCCGTCTCTAATAGGGCTTTTATGAAACTATGAGACTGCAGATAGTCTAATTGCTTTAAAAGAGGTTTGGGGAATAAAAGAACACTTAATCCTCTTAAGGGCTATCTGGTATGGCCGATGTTCCCGAAAAAAGAAAAGTGCAGGGGCATTAACCTGTTCTACCACAAATCAACTGTAAAGCCTCTGAATAATAACATAAATGGAAAAACATCCGAGCACAAGCGCAGCAGATCTGTTGTGGACCAGCAGTGTGCCAACCAGCCCCGCTCCTCCCTAATCAGAAAAGTGCAAAGATCTTACATAAGTATGTTTTTATAAAATGGTTCATCTGTTCTTCAGCTGTGTCATTCCACTCTATTGTGTTTTACCAATTTGTCTTGTGAATGTAAGAATGAGTAAGCACAGCCATCCAGCCTCACACTCACACACACTGCAGTCCTATCACCCCCCCGCTTTTTTTGGGCTCTTAAATGAGACCCTTTTTTTCACGTTGCCGCTCACTTCTTTTCCCACTAGAATCATTAAGGTTCATCTTATCTTTAATCACCTCTGAATATGTTACTTCGTTTCATGGAGCTCTACTGCCCCCTGCAGGTGTTACATCAGACTTCACTGCACCGTGGTGTAATGCTGATGTACAGGAGCCCATTTCTAATTCTACCAGCATCCTCCTGTGTTTATGAACCTCTTCACTGTGTGCTCCTCTGCCTCCCTCTGGCTTTAAACCATGTGCAGTTAAATTCTTTCCATCCAAAGTGCTTCCCTGGCATGTTTTGTAAAAGCTGTATTTAAACAAAACTACTGACATTAAATCAAAGAAATGCCCAAATCCTAATTCAATAACATCTATTTTAATGGGCAGACAGTGGAGAACATAGAGTTTTTGGCTGCATAATTATCTCCCTTACAGACAAACTGTGGTAGCCTAATAAAAGCAGTTATTCTGTATTAAGGGAGGTTGCCAAACTATGAGAGCAAACTGCGAGGGATTTGACCTCAAAGTATCAGGCTGTTGGACAAAACACCTCTCAGTGGTCCATGAGCTTTCTTTTTGTCTGTGATACAATACTAAAACTAATAAAAAGTTGTCAAGTTGATACCATAATTTGTGCATAGAGTGAAACACAAAATGCTTTATGTAAAAGTGAAGAAGCATAACATTTATAATTACACAAGAAACTGATCAATACAATAAAGTAGGATAAATAAAAAGGCTTCTTAGGAGAAGATAAAATAACTGTTGGGTAAAAACACTTTTGGAAAGAGCAGAGTTTACAAAAGCTGCCTTTTAGTTCTGACCTCAGAAAACTATCAGTAGGTTCAAGGGTAAATATTGTTTCATCCTATAAGAAAAATAAGATGAGGTAAAGCCATTCAATGCATTAAAAAACAATTGTAGAATATTTGATTTAATGCTGTGACAGACAAGTAACCAATGCAAAGATGCAAAGGAGTAAGCTGTACCTGACCAGCTTTCTTCCTAAGTCCCATTTGGATGGGATTAGCACTACATGGGGAGGGGGGAAATGAAATATTCACTGCGCTTCTCGATAATTTGACTAATCGTTCAGGACATTTGAACCATGGTGAAATTACAGGATGTGGTCTGCGATAGACATGGACATTCAGCAGAACAAAGCCAAAAGAGAAAGGTAAAAGCCTCCCCAGGGGAGTGCCAGAGAGTTGAAGGGGAGGCAAAGGTACTGCTGGAGGTGAATATGAGTCAAAACGAATACCCCTCTTGGAGCTAGAACATTCAATGTGACTAGTCCCTGTAATGCTTAACCTTTCAATTTTCCATATAAAAACTGAAAAACAGACATTTTCATTCATCAGATCAATGTATATAAAAGATTTTGGAGTTGTTTTCTAATGTTTTATTTGTAGAATGGTGTATAAAAAAATATTAGAGAGGTTCTTCTTCTGTTTGTGTCTTGGGCTCATGGATGTATTTGGAAAACTGATACAGCATTGGTGGCAGGGCCCTGTTCAGTCCTATGAGAGTTGTGCAGTGGTGCAAGGAGCCAAAATGGTTCAACTGCTGCATGTAAAATTACCTGGATGATTGACACTGCTTCCGTATTGTGCAACCCACAGAGCATGTGCACTAGAGACTTGCGGCTTCCGAAAGCGCAGCGCAGCGAGTGCAGCTGAGCGTCTTACTTCTGCCTGCAGAACTGCTAATTTCCAGGTTTGTGCTTCACTATCTGGAATGGGGATAAAATGTTTTAATCTTGCAGCTCCTCTAGACTTTCAAAATGTTATCAGAATGAATGGCTCAGATAGTGAAACAAGTTATTTTGCAGGGATTGTGACGCTCAAAAAAATGTATCCACTAAATTACAGATGTTTCTTTCCAAATGTAAGTCAATGGGAAAAACTCTTTTTGGGCCGCAGGGCATCAGGTGACGGACCCCGGAAACTGCATTACCATTGTTTGGCCACTACGAAAATTTAGCGCAGCACAGTTCCTGGGGGCTTGCTTGGGCCACCTTGGACACAACTTGCATCTGACTAGCCACGGCTTATCTTGCCTATCATCATGCCTGCATTTGCACCAAATGCATAACTGTCTGAGGCACCAATGGGGAAGACTCTGTGTCAATGTAAATATACAGCATATAACTTGAGAGCCACATTAAGTGAATAATATGCTATATTGTCCTGATGAAAAAGCTAAATAGCCTATATAGCTGTGATCGATTGACTTCATGTTAAAGCTGATCATTGATATAAATTCAATAGGCAATGCAAGGCCATTAAAACAGTCATAGGGACAAGAGAAATCAGACCAGCGAAAGCAAGCACACACACATGAACGCGGTGCCCATGTCTCACATGAACAAGGTGCCCACAGAGGCAGTTAGAGCTACAGGCTACAATGAGGCTAAAAGGCAAGCTAGCTCCATTGTGTTTGATAACATTGTTGAACGTAAACAGAAATGAAGTGTTTTTGTTGCCATTTGCAGAGCCCGGGCTGCCTACAGAGACTACGGTGACCAGACGTCCCCGATTTCCAGGGACAGCCCCCGATTTGGGTGACCTTTCCCTGGTAAAAGCTGTCCCCGATAATGTCCCCGATTTTGACACTGAATGGGGAGAAAATGCGCACAGACTCAAACACCAGTTATTACGGTAGTCAGTAAACGCATCGTCAGAGAAGACGTTGTATGACTTACAGACGTTATCAGGAAGCACGACCAGATGCAGCAGCATCAACAGCAACAATCTAGAGGTGGCAAAAAGGAGAGAAGAGGGGACCAGCGGCCGCGTTAAATGGTATGTTGTGTATGAACTTATTTATTTTGTGTGAGCTGGCAGTAGACTTGACTGTGTGTGTGTGTGTGTGTGTGTGTGTGTGTGTGTGTGTGTGTGTGTGTGTGAAGTGAGGTAAACGTAGGCTAAGTATGATTGTAACATGTAGTGCGTAACATGCAGGAGAAGAGATAGAAGGAGAAAGTGGCTGAATGTAGTCTGTCCCCCTGATGAGTGACTTTTGTGAGTGCACTTTATAAATGTATGCTATTCTTTGATTTTAATAAAGTAGCATTTTGTTGATGTTGTTTAGCCTTACTGATGCTGTTGCATGAGTGATACAGTTATTTTTATTGTATGAAAAAATCATATCTGCAGTAGAAAGTTGCACTTTGGAAATCTGGTTTGGTACATAGTGATACATGGTCTGAAAGGTTGAGGAACCTCTGATGTAGTGTTGTAGTCAAGACCGCACCAACCGAGACCAAGACATTACCGAGACCAGAGAGTACCGAGACAAGACCAAGACTTTTGAAGGTCGAGCCCGAGACAAGACCAAGACCATATATATCAAAGGAAAATCAGAAAAAACATCAAAATGTGAGTTTTTTTTAAATTTAAGTTTGCTTTTAACCTTATGGGCCCTGGCCGTTTTTGGGGTATTTTTACTGCCTTTACTTTTAAGCTCATATCACAGTCATTGAGATACATTTTTACATGTATCTCAGCATAGCAAGTTGGAAAAAGACATAGTCTGCCATATATTAAGAGGGGAGACTCTCTGGAATCTGGCAATATAAGAACCATGATGCTGGGACATTCTGTCACTTCACAGCTGTCCAAAACATGTGGTTTGTGCCAGGCGGACATGATTGCCAGTATTTTTTCATTATTGCAAGAAATTCCATTGAATCATTCACAAGTCAAAAATGTGTTTTCATGTGTTTTATCTATATAATTTATATAATATTTGTTTTTCAGTTTCAGTTATATATTTGGGGGGGGGGGGGGGGGGGGGCATTTTGGG
The DNA here is from genome assembly GCF_041903045.1 of Epinephelus lanceolatus. Taxonomy (NCBI): domain Eukaryota; kingdom Metazoa; phylum Chordata; class Actinopteri; order Perciformes; family Serranidae; genus Epinephelus; species Epinephelus lanceolatus. The sequence continues at coordinate 7,803,292 of NC_135740.1, forward strand.
CAATGGGGGGGGGGCACGTGTCCCCCTCAATGTATATGGTGACTACGGCCCCGTCAGCATGCATAATTAGGCTGCAGTTGTCTGGGTGCACAAAGGTGAAGCGGCTGGTCTTGTCATACACAGTTTGATGGAGTGTCAACTGGACAATATGGAGATATTTGCATCTTGAAAGCCGGACTACAAATGTGGATAGACAGGGAGAAACACAGGTAAGCCTAAGACGTGGTAAGATACGATATTCCTCACTATATGAAGTGACTGATAACAAGATCTGTATAATGGATTGTAAAGAAATTCGTCAGGTTTTTATTTTGTAGACAATTAATCTGTATTTATAGCGTGATGGGATGACAGTACAATGATGTGTGGTATCATTGGAAAGCTCTGCTCCTCCGCTTTCATGTGATATGCATGGCATTTCTGTGCGACCCTGCATTCGCAAGTAATCCATCCAACAGTAATGTGTGTGCAAAGCTGTATGAAAGCTCTGTTATACATAATTTTAGTGTAACTTTATCATTTTTTTTCGCTTTGAAAACATTAGTCTACAAGTGCTAGGTCTTGTCGGAAAGCTACAATTTCGCTGTTTCATGTGATATGCGTGGCTTCTCGCTATGACGGTCGTGGAGAAAATCAGTAGAGAAGAACAGGTGTGAATTTGGACGCACTATGCATCGTTCGGGCCCATAGGGTTAAATAAATATAACAACAAAAACAATATCTGCTCTGTTGTTGCAGAGCAAAATGAAACAAATCTTAGAGTTCACACAGCCTCTCCTCCTGCCGTCTCCATCCTCTGTGTGCAGGGGGCGTGTCAGTCACTCACACTGACACCGGGCAGGTAGCAGCTGCAGCTGGGGGAAATCTTTATGCTACCAATGATTTGAAGTTATTAGCTGTTTTTGAGATGGTCTTTTTCACTCTTATCAGTAAAGCACGGACAAAAAGCATCAGTGGTGGTCTCGATCGGTCTCTTCCAAAAAACCTGAGTCCGCCCAGTCCGAGACCGAGACAAGACCGAGTAAAAATGCCCTCGATTCCGAGACGAAACCAAGACCCTCAAAAAACGGTCTCGAGACCAAGACCGATCTCGAGTACTACAACACTACTCTGATGTAGCACATTTCAAACAGAGGCATTTACATAGAGCATATAAAAAAGAGCACAATGACTAAATTATATAAGTATATTACCAAAACTGATGTTATTTCTTTAAGAAACTATTCACTTACTACTGGCTCTGTTCTTGCAGTTTTTCTCATGTTCTCCTCTGCTCTTATTCTACCCAGGCTCCTGAGGCGGAGGCTACAGAGGTGGATGAATGAGGGGATCACGGTGATGTCACCCATTTTTTTGATTGCCACCTTTTGTGTCATAAATATCAGTTCAATATTCAGGTATGAGTAGAAACCTTTGACCAAAAAAATCCATCCTCAAGCTAACAAGATTAAGATATTTTTGTCTTCCTCAGTGGATGGATGGTTGGTGATGTCACTCATTTGTTTGATTGCAACCTTTTTTGTAATAAAAGCTGGTCAAAATACATTTAATGTACTTGTCCCCGTTTTTTATTTCATAATGATAATATTTAATGATTTGTCACCACAGCACTGAAAATGTCCCTGATTTTCATCTCAGAAATCTGGTCACCTTAACAGAGACTGGACTTTTTCACAGCATATTCAGAGGACATGTAGCTAGTGGATCGTGAGGAGATGTTTGCTGTATGTGACAAAAACTTTTAAGGTTAGGAAGACTTAGAGAGCCTTTAAAAAATCCAGTAATATGTCCTGTTTTGACAAACAGAAAGATTTCAAGACAGGGAACATGGTTTCATAACACAGTTAAATGTAAATTCGTCGGCAATTTGCTTACCTTGGTACAATTCCGACCAGCAATGTATCAACGACAGGCCACTTCCCATGGCGCTGCTGGATGTCCGGGTGCCGGAGCGCGCGACGCGAGACCAAATAAGTCAAGCAGGAAGTCAGGCGCAGAAAAGACGAGAGTATCCGGTCAATTTTCAAAATAAAAGATCCATGAAACTCCGGATCGTATTTCACATCGCTACATCAACATGACGTCAAAGCGGGTGGCCCCAGGCCTGAAGGGGTTGTTCTCTATGGTTTATACCTTTTATACAGTCTATGGTTTATCAGACCCTTTGCCAGACCTCAGTATTAAGGGGGGCATATGAAATGCATGGGAGGACACAATTATTATTAGCCTACAGTACGTATATTTTTAATAGCCTAATCCTATACTCTATTCGCGCAGCACGTAATCATCACGTTAAACACAACCAACAACAATATAGCCTACAACATCAGTCCTCATAATTTAAAGCAAAACATTACATAGAAGCAATGTTATCAATATCCACAAAACACTTGACTATACAACATATTAGATAACACCAGAAGCATCTCACACACACACACACACACACACACACACACACAGACTTTGAACCTACTTTGAGCGGAGGCAGCACTGTCCTCTCTTCAGTCCCTCCTGTCAGTACAGCGGGAGGCGGCGTTTCTCCGAGCTGAACCTCCTCATCAACGTATCCTTCCACTCGGACTTGAACTTGAGAGTGAGGTCCTTTTCAAAAGCAAGCTGAATCAGCTGGGCCTTGCGTCTGTGCGCTCTCCAAAACGCGCATCCATCTTTCCTTGCACAGCATCGATAACACTGTAAAATAATCTCTTGAACTCAGTCTTTTCGTCTATGTCACTTTGTGGCTGACCAACTGTTTCTTCAACTGCAAATCCGCGGAGGTTCTTGTTAAATGTGCGTCTTCTCTTGCTTGGACCGGGGTCGGTCACCAGCACAGCCTCGGTGGCCGTGGCTGGAGGAGCGCAGAGATCCCACAGTGCAGAAAACTCGTTTTCTGTGCGCAGTGTCTTCATGCAGTCAGAGGCGCTGTTCACAAGTGTCAATGCAGTGAACAAGTCCATATCTTCAGCATGTAGTAGTCTGTTAGGCGGCTCGAAAAGTGACAACAGTTTCATAACAAGGTGCGCAATGAAAAGCGTAGCACGAAGCAGCCTCGTAGCCACGACACCTCCGCTCCAAAGCTTTTCAACCACTTACGAATATCCATGATGAACTAGAAATGAAATAGTAATAGCATAGCGTAATAGCGTAATAGCATCATTGTGCTGCACGGTAACTGTTGAGCGGCTACATTGACGTAGGCTACGTCACGTAGGCAGCCTAACTTTCTTTTCAGTAAGGCCATGATAGGCTGTTGCAGTGTAGATTCCCATCAATCAATCAAAATCACACCATTGTTTCTTTATATTTTTAATGTTTTAATGATAAAGACTGCAACATTAGTATTTCTCAACACAAAATTAGCGGCTATGATAATATAAAATACAAATTAAAGTAATTTTTTTAAAAAGATGTGTGCCTCAAGTGGGGGGGCGGCGGGGGTGTTGGGGCACAAGCATTTTTGGGGGCCCGCCCATAGCGACGGGTGTGAATCAGTGGAATAATCATAAATGCATAAATAATTAGCTATTATTGTTTTTAAGCTACTACCAAAAGGAAAAAAAGCTCACTCCACATTCTTGGAAAGTTCTTCTGCTATTTGATGTATTGTTGGTGAAGACTTTATGGCCACTAACTGGCCTGACACGCTTGTTTGGAATCACTTTTGTCAGAGTTGCCAACTCTCACGCATCTGGCGTGACTGTCACTCTTTCACAATCAATGTCACTCTCTCACGCCCGTTTAAGAAATCTCACGTCAGATGTCCACTCGATCCGTCACGGCGCTCTGTCCTGTGCCAGGCGTCAATGTCCACTGGGAACTATAGTGTGCGTACTGAGCGGCTAGAATTGGCGGATCACAAGATCATAATGTCACACGATAATCTGCAGAAATCTCCTCTGAGCCCCTCTTCGTGTTTGACTTCAGGTGGGGCCACCCAGAGTCCTTGAATATTCTACAGCACTGGGGCCACCCACTTTGCTGTCATGTTGATATAGCGATGTGAAATACGATCTGGAGTTTTCATGGGTGTTTTATTTTGAAAATTGATCGGATACTCTCGTCTTTCTGCGTCTGACTTCCTGTTTGACTCATTTGGTCTGTGCAAATTGACACGCTATCGAGCAGGGCCATCAAAAATAGACTTGGCACATATTCCACCATAGAGTCCATTTTTTCTTTGTTGTTTTTTTTTACGTCCAGCCCATTGTGTGGCTTGACCAGACCACATACTATTCTCAGAAAGCAAGTTTAGGTCTCATGGGGCTACCCTGAACTTCATGCTTCTTCATCCTTCATCTAGTATCCTACACTGGTTGCCTATTGGTTTACCAAGTAAATAGCATGGAAGTCGCCTTTTGTCGATACATTGCTGGTCGGAATTGTACCAAGGTAAGCAAATTGCCAATGAATTTACATTTAACTGTGTTATGAAACCATGTGCCCTGCCTGAATAACTAAAACACACTAAAACTTTTTGTTAGATGAGTCTGCTGAATTTCTTTAAGAAAAAATGAGGCAAGAAGAAGAGAGTAGTTCTAATAGGCATCCAACTACACAAGAACATGATGAGGTAGGCTAATGTAATGCACTTGTCTATTATCTATGATCTATTTCTGTATGAAATTGCATGAAAATAGGATTTTGCCACATGAATTTTCAAAATTCCCGAACATCCCTTGAAATCTCTCTGTTTGTCACAACAGGACATATTACTGGATTTTTTAAGCAGATGATCAATACTACCATCATATTGATGAAATCGACCTTGATCTGCGCCGTAAGACAAATATTGAGCGTCTATGGACGTATGTGGGGCTAAGGCCTATAGATATGAATATGTAAACGCACACTCATTTCTTCTGTTTGCCACATGTCCATGTTAACTCTTTTAAGGTAAAATGTATGTTGATGACCACACACACACACAAGCACATATTACGTCACAAGCTAAAATCTCACTCCGGCCCTCTGACCAAAGTTGGCAACCCTGACTTTTGTGTTCCTGTGTAGACAGACATATTTTATGGAAAAAAAGTTGACAGAAATTTATTTTTAAACAATGGGGAAGTCACAATCTCTCCGTCATGGCTTGGGGGAAACTCTGTTGACGAGGTTTGATGTCAGAGCAAATGTTGATAAATGGTTACCCACGTCACAGCTACTATGGGGTTTCCTCCCGGTGGGGGGGGGCGAGTCCTTCACATGTGTACACACATGATCTATCATTGCCTCTGTCTTTCTTTCTCAGCCCGGCAATGAGCCCTACATGAGCACAGTGCTCTGACGCACCACATGTCACATGATATCAACCCTCCACTGCTGCTGTATTAAAGTGCGTATGTGCAGACTAGATAGGCCAACATTTGTTGGTATGAATCACATTGTTGTTTACAATGTGTTGTTATGCTTGAGTGATTTGTATGCTGCCCAGCAGCAGCATCAGAACTAACATAGGGGAGTGAGAGAGCCTTTTACTGAAAAAGTAGACTGTATGACAGATATAATATGAATGACAAACACTGTTCCCCATTGAAATGACTATATTCTTACACTTTCTTTATTCCACAGTACAGATACTTTTAACTATATAACTTTTCACTTCCAGGCTTTGAAAGTAAACCTCAGACATCTACTTTACACTCCCATCTAATCAAGCTTTTTTACACCGTTGCATTGTGTACCTCCAAGGCCATGAAAATCCCAAATGAACAGGCAGTGCATTTAAGTTAGTATATGGCTGCAGCCATAGGAATCATTTATTTGATATGGAACACTAAGTACTTAAAGGGTAACTTTTGTATTTTTCACCCTCTATTTTCCAATGTTTTTGCATGCAAGTGACTAATAGACAGATTTTTGAAATTGGTCCAGTATAGAGAGAGCCACAGCACCTAACAGGCTGCAGTGTAATCCCTACAAGCAACTGTGCACAAAGTATCACTAAAAGTGCTGTTTTTGCCACTGACGGGCTCACATTATCATTTTATGTGCCTGACAACACATCACAGAAAAGACCCTACAGCTTGGAATGGCATGAGGTATAATAAAACTGAAGAGTGGAAAAATCAGAATTTCCTGAAGAGAATGACACCTAAAATAACAGGTATGTCACTTCATGTCAGTATGTGACGGCATTCTCATACATTAGAAAATTGCCTGTTATAAAATAAACTTAGCAGCATAACGATACCTTGATGTTTAGTCATCTCGGCTGAGGAAGTGTTATTGATTTAGTGTACCTCTTTCATATCATATCATAAAATAAATTCCTAAGGTTATTTATTTTACTACTACTTTATATTAATTATATTACTGGGATCTGCTGCTGAATTCAGTGTTATGTGTCACTCAGTTGAACTCAGATTTAATGAATCAGCAGTTATAAAAATGTGTAAAATGCACTGTTAAGGCAGATGAGTGGAACATTAGCTAAGATACAACATACTTATTCACTTGACATGAAGCTAAAATTAATACAGAATTATGTTAAATATTTAAATATAAGAAATCATCATCATCTTTTAGAAGGAGTAGATATTACCACAGGCTAGCTCAGGCTCAGTTAAATCGAACGATATGGTAACGTAGTAAGGTAAGCTAATCGTTAGCATGCTTGTTTGAAAAGGAAAACAACCAGCACTTTGAGATGGCTGTCAGAGATGACAGAGGTAATATTCGTTATCCCATCTGAGGTGTAACAGGTGGTGTGTTTCACATGTATTATATCCCAGTCACTCTAGCAAAGACGATTAGCATATCATAACGTACCGTGACCATTTTAAAAAGTCAATTAGTTGGTGCCGGAAGTCACTCCCATAATTCCCGCAAGTATTTTGGGGGCAAGGAACAAGGTGGATAGCCTAATCATGTGTAGCCCAGTCTAAAAAATATTTCAGTAAACCAATAAGTATGTTAACAAATAGTGGGACATTATATTAAAACCAGTGTTAATACAGTTCATAGCGAATTTTAAAAAATGCTTTGTCATTTTTTCAATAATGTTAATTGGGGGTCACAACCTAGTTCCGGAGGACTAAATTTGTCCATCTTGACATTTTGTTGGTTTCATTTGTTGTTACAACTTGTCGTAGCAATGGGAAAGATAGGGATATCAAGGTGACCCCCGAGCATAACGCCTCATTTCCACTTACGTATGTGTACGGTAGTGATGTGCGAGTCCACTGATTTTTATTCCGATCCGATACCAAGTAAAACCAAAGGTGATTTTGGTGATACTGATACAAATATCATTATTTTTTACAAAAGCTTAATGTGTTGAGAGAAGGGAATTTTAAAAATTGAGTGCTTCAAATTATAGCCACACAATGACACCAAAACTCACATTATCTTTCTTATTATTTAATTATAGAGCTTTCTCAGTGGCAAAATATCACTGAAAATATAGCCAAACTATCAAAAACAGTGCACAGAAAAATAGAAAATAATGTAACAATCAGGCTTCCTTTCTTGCTTCAGCAAGAAAACAAAACAGCTTACATTACAAAATAACTCACGTGGCATTGTTGGTCAGGTTTCCTTGCTACTTTTTCAGATGTCCCCTGAAAGGTTTTTGTTGAGGAACAACATCATCTTTACAGTTTTTCCCTTTAATCTGCTTAGTTTTTTGTTCACAAGCCCCACTGCCTTTGAAAAAATTCTCTCTGCAGGAACAGAAGATGCGACAATTCCCAAGAATTTCATTGCAAGTCTACTTATGGCTGGGAAGGTTTGCCATGCTCTTGATCAGTTTTCCTCTGAGTAACGGCGCATCTCTCGATGAAGTGTTGGACCCTGAGAGCTAGGACCTGGCATAGAGGGCACTGAGGTAGAGCTTGCAGTAGGTGGTGCTTGAGCTTGGAGTTGCAATGGGGCTGACTCTAATGTCTGATAGACATCCTGCATCTCAGTAAAGGTGCTTGCACATGACCAGCGTTAAAAATCTCTTGATGCCTGCTGTGCCATTGTTTTCCTATGGAAGCTAGCGTTACCACTGACGTTGGGGTACTTTTCGACTTTGGCATTGCGTTGTGGGCTTCACTGGCATTTTGATGTGATGCCGAAAGTTCAATTTTGTTGAACTTAGACCCCGTTTGATGCTGACCTTTCCGTGTAGAGCCAATGATTCCGCCGCCGTCAGCACTTTCCGCCAGCTGTCAGTGCATGTGTATAATCAGCGTTGGGTCAAGCCGACAGCAAGCGCTGCAGCGTCTGCAAATCGGCAATCATGAAAGCGCCTTAAGAAGTAGATTTTTCACTGCCTAAACACTGCCTGGGAGCCTAAATCCAAAGCCTTTTAACCCTCTGGCATCCAGATATGTGCTGGTTGCAGCCAAACTGTTAATGCTCTCAATACCCCTGAATCTGCACTGGCATTGCTGTGCCAGCTCTATGGCAAAGGAGCTGCCCTGATGTTCACAGGCTGCCACAGCCTGGTGAATGAGTGACACCAGGAGATGACTTTGGAGACTGAGACGTGTTTTTCAGATGAAACTTCTCACGTCACCTCCTCAAATGGCTTCAGTACATCAACCATTTGATTAAGCAGTGATAATTCTCCCACACTCAGGGAGCCTCTCTAGCATATAGAAGACAGAGTTCCAGCCAGTATCAACTGACTGAATTGGCTTGTGCTCGACTGCCTTCAACTGCTTTTGAACAGCCTTCAGCTTTTCTGTGGCCTTTGTGCTGTGGTGGAAAAAGGAGACAATCCCACTGCATTTTCCCAGCACTTGCACCAGGTCTGGGACAGCCTTTAAACTGTCCTTGACGACTAAGTTTAGCATATGTGCAAGACAGGGAAAATGCACCATGTCAGTCACAACTGCAAACACCTTTTCCATTATGCCCCAATCATCCGTGATTCTCTTCAGCTCTGCACTGATATTATCTGTTATGTGTGGTAAGGATGACACTGGGGGCATTTTACAAGGCTTACATTACTTTGCCCTTACATTTATTGAACATATTTACAAAATGAGTCTCAGTCAGTTGTTTTCTTGCTGGGAGTTTACATTTTGGGTCAAGAGCATCTTGTGAGTGTTGCTGCTTTTGAAGAATTATCTTCAAAATTTGCAAATACGAAGGGAAAACTAATTGAAAAAGCTACACTGCAGTGTTTGCTACATCTTATATTGCTTTAACTCTGTATGCAGCCTCAGAGGTAACACTTGCGGTTTTATTTTAAATTTTCTGTTATTCATGTTGAAATTAAAAATCCTAGTGAAACACATCAACAATCAGTCAACAATCAAATAGTGAAATTCATAAATGTCATCAGGAATGGATAAATTCCTATATTATGAAATAATTCTTGGTCGAACAAGAATAACTGAGTTAGTGAAGATAACGAGCTGCTAATATACATTCATTTTGTCAGGCAAGGTTTGTTGCCTCTATGTATTTTAATGATTTACTTTATTAGCCTATATATTTAAAATAAGTGGTATTGCCAATAACACCTTTTCAGCATCCTCGACTTGAAAAGTAGACATAGTCTGCGTCAGCTGAGAAATATTTTATGGAACTTACGTGAGAAGATCCTACTGACACAAATCTCACTCCAAGCTTAGAATAGTTGCAGCCCTGATCGTTTTATATAGGATATTTAATTAATAATGTATCAACCACAATTATTTATTTCACTGGCATATTTATTTTAACTGATCTGGTCAAGTTTCAGGAATGGGGGGATCTCCCATCATCAACATCAATACACAAGCCTGTGTCAGGGCAGGATGTAAGCCATCATCTCATCAATTGAGAACTGGTTCTCACTTTCCATTTTCATACACTTGCTCCTCATGTTGTCAAGTACAGGCCTTATTTTTAGCAATCTTTACTGGAGTCAGAGCTCATGTTATCTTGAAAGTGGAGCATCCTGGATAAACAATTTGTACCTCTTGAGTGGCATTGCATCTGCTTCTTTGTCAAATCTTGTATCTGCTGCCCAGTAGTTTCCCACTGCAGGCATTTTCACTATACCCATGATTAGGGCTGGGTTAAAACAATCAATTCATCATTCAAATCGATCTTCATTTGAATGACTCTATATCGATTTGCAAAATTCGAGGTGATCTTTTAATATATGCTTTTGTGTGAAGCTTAAATCCCTTTATCTCACCAGTAGGAAACAAGCAGCAGCGCTAAGTTATTAACGACCGTAGCTGCAGCAGCCTTTCCTCCTGCTGTCTGTATGTCGGGGCTGCCACGCCACATTTACATATACGCAGACAGTCATACAAATACGGTCACTTTATTCCAATAAATGCCTTGATTTTATAAACATAAGTGTTGATGCTGCATCTAAGGAACAAGGACTTAAGGCTGCTGCATCTCAGCAGGAGCAGAGACTTGAGGTTGCTGCGACCCAGCAGGTAACTATAAGTCCAAATAAAAACGGAACCAAAACTAAACTGAAAACCAACCGGGATAATAATACGATGAACTCAAATCCAAAATTCAAACAGAACACCAGACAGGAAATGGAGCAGGGAATGACACCAAGAACATGGGGGTGAGCACAGGAATCAACACGGGAATAAACACAGGATGAACTGACAAAGAACAAAGGGAAACACGCAGGTACATCTACACAGAAAACTAATCACAAGAATGAGACAGCTGGACTAGGAGGACATGGGCAAAAGGAGGGAAATGAAATTTGGCTAACAACAAGGGTATGGAGCATAAAGACTAATACAGAACAGGTGGGAAGGGAAGACTCTGGGAACAGGGAAGGACTAACGAGGCAGGTGTGACAGAAAACAGGTGGGAAAACACAGAGACAGGAAGTAAAATTAGACATGACACATGAGGAAAGAATCTATAAAATAAAACAGGAAGCAGATTAAACGTGAATGAATAACATGAAACAAGGTTAGGTTAGGTTAGATTAACCTACAACGTTGGTTAAACAACCAATGTAAACAGAAAACTCCAAAACAAAGAATAACAGAATATAAACAAAAACCCAGGATCATGACACTTACTTGTACTTCTACTCCAGAGAAAAAACATTGTAGGTCTACCATCACATTTACCTGACAGTAGTCTCTACATACAGACTCTACATTCAGTGTATGTAGAGTCTGTAGGCAAACCCCGGAGATCTTGCCTCCAGAAGAAGAGCGGAAGAGCCCTGGTTTCCGGTTGTAGGCTGTTTGTAGTCCGCGTGATATTGACCAATCACGTTTGAGCCGACTGCAGTTGTTGCCAGGTTAAACGGTCCGTGCGGTGAACTAACGAGGCGGAACATAATTGGCGTCACTGCAAACTCTGAATCCATCGCAATGGTTCAGCATATTTACTTACATATAAACGGAAGCCGGAAACGGAAATTCGCCTCCTCCGCCCAAATCAAACCGAAATGCCAAAAAATCGAGGGTCTGCCCCCAGAGGCTGTATCACCGTCTGCCGGATGTCAGACGCCAAATACAGCCGATGGGTTCCGAGAATGACCTGACAGTGACCTGTTGGGTGACTTAATACGTAGCAGATTTAGATTTTACTCAAAAAATATAACAATTAAAATATGATGTATTACCTTTCATTCAGCTATCAAGCATTATATGCAAACTTAAAGCTCCACTTTAAACGCAGTCTTCTATGACTTTAATTCATAAAAGTTATCTTTGTTTGTGTATATTGCCAGACCGCCACCACGGAGCTTACCAGATGATGCAGCCTCCCTATCTGCTCTATTTAGTGTTAGCCCCGTTAGCTCTACACCAGAGTCTGATATGTTACCATTCACGTTCGCCAGAAGGACACTGGGCACAGGCGTCTCCCCGTCGGGACAGCTCCAGGCGAAACCACGGTCATCTCAGGGCTAGCTCGACATAGCAGATGTTACACAAGTGGTTACCTCAGTCAGAGGCCTCCACATGGGGAAGACAGACAGGACAGGAGAAAACTCTGACCGATCATTGCATTCAGTCCGAGTGCAATGATTGGTCGGAGTTTTCTTAGAACCATACAAGAATGGTATAATTATGAGTTTTTATTTCTATTAATAGCATTTTAATCTAAACAAAGAAAAATGTAAAACTTCCAGAAAAGTAAGTGTTTAAATGATGATATTAATATGTAAATTTGTAACACACACAGCCTGAATTGTTTCAGTTCTTTAAAATGTGTGCCCTTATTTTAATCATTAAAAATGTAACACAAATCAAATTATTAATCACTTCAGTTTCTTATATATATTAATATTGATTAAATAAGTGACTGAACTGTCAGCCTGAGTCATTTTTTCTTTCTTTTTTTTTCTGTTTATGCCTCATAAGTTCTGAGTTGTTACTTAAAACATCAAGATGAATAAGAAGATGAAACTATAAAAACAAGTCAGTTGCTTGACTCGGCTGAGACTTGGACTGAATGATGCTGCTGACGCTGTCATCACTGGGTAAGAAGGGCATCTTTTAATGGACAGTATGGACAGAGGGAATGATTACAGTTTGCAAGACCTGTTTCAACCTAGCAACTGTGAACCAGTTTTTTTAACCAACATTTAAAATGGTGTTTGATGTATGTTTGCCCCTTTTTTTTTGTCTTGTAAGACCTGAAACACTGGTGATACGGCTCTAGCACACTTTGAAATACCCAGATACTTCTGCAAAAAGAATGGTTTCCCAGTAATGACTGAGGTTTCCTGTGGTCCATCAGATATATGCTAAAGATATAGATATAGATGGTAATGAAGCAGCCCTTTACTGTACGTTATTTTATTATTTATTTACCTCTCTGTTTCTGTGTACTTGCGTGTTTGTCTTTGTTTTCTGTCACTATGTGTTTTATGTATTTCTCAGTTTGTGTGCTTCTACAGCATCTGTGACTCACAGACAAACAAGACAGCAGGTGGTGTGTGATGTAATATGGGGCACATATAAGTCTGCTGTCTTTCTGTTGGATCTACCTGAGGAGGACACAGGAGACGAATCACTGGCACACTGGACCCCTCATGGGTTCGGTCTGTAGAGATGTCTAAATATGCATACTGAAACTTTTCTCTGGGTTTTGAAGAGTGCAGAAGTTAAGGTAACCTTATGGTTATTCTCAGAGAGACTGAAGCTGGAAAGATTTTATGACCAATTTTGTTCATACTAAGTGAACTTTTAACTGATCTTAGAAATACGCAGTAGTTTTGTATCTCTATGGTTTCTGGGACTGGTGAACAGAGGATGTCATCATCAAGGTCCAAGCTCCCTCTGCTGCTGTATGGGATCCTCCTGTACAGCTCCTTTGCTCCTGTCCCAGTCATCAGCAGTAAGAGACAAAGCATACAAAGTGCCAGGCCCGGGTCATTGTTGCAGTCCAGCGGCAGCTCCTGGGACAAGAGAGAGGCGACAGCTAGAGATGGAGAATACCTGCTGGGGATAAAGAGACTAAGAAGGCTTTACTGTAATGTGGGCATTGGCTTCCACATTCAGGTCTTACCAAACGGGAAGATCACAGGCGTGCATAATGAAAACAGATACAGTAAGTAATTTTGCCTTTCACTGTTGAAATCCATGTAAAGCAGGCAAATAATTGTGGCACTGGTCATAACCAGCTATCTGTACACATTTAACCTTGTCATTTCTAGGGTACAACTTGAGTGACTTGTTCTCTTAGGACCATTGGGAGCAGTGATTCCTGTATTGATTGTTACAATAATAAGTCATTGCTACTTTTTCATCAGCAATTAATTAATTGCTGATGAAAAAGTAGCAATTAATTAATTGCTGATGAAAAAGTAGCAATGACTTATTATTGTAACAATCAATACAGGAATCACTGTATTGATTGTTACAATAATAAGTCATTGCTACTTTTTCATCAGCAATTAATTAATTCTCAATATTTTAACTGCTTTGTTTAACAATGAAATACAAAGTGTGTACAATAATATCTTGTTAGTTTATGTGACACTACTTCATACTAAATATTACTTATACCATAAGATAGGGCTGATGCTTGCAGTAACAACCTTTAATGTATACTTGATGTTGTAATAATGACTGAGTATACAATGAAGTTTGTGTGTGTGTGTGAGAGAGTTTATATGTTTATATGCTGGTACAGTCCAATCACTTCTTCAGAGGTGAACACTTTGTCACGCCACTCAGTGTGTGATGTCAACGCCAAAGGCACCCTCAGAGTCCAGCATAGGTCCATTTTTGAAAACCTGCACCCACCCATACCGATAAAGCTCAGTACCAGAATTGACCTGTTACCTGTCATTATGTTTAAGTCAAAACCCACACCTATTAATAAAAAAAAAAGTCCTGCCACCTAACCCACATTCGTGATTAAAAACACACAGGCTACAGTCACTCACATTAAGCTGGGTTCTTCGTTCTTGAATTACAAATTCAGCGGAGGATAAGTCTCATTCATTCGCTGCTCAATGCCAGGATGGTGAAAACATTCCACGCAATCACTGCCAGGTTAGGAAACATTTTAGCATGCTCCTTCCAGCACCATAAAACCTCAAAAAGGTCCTCCTTGGGTGTCATGAACTCAACGTAAGCTCCCACCTCATCCTCAGGCTGCAAAGTTTTACTGCTGGAGTCCTCCACATCAGTCATGAATGTGACGACGGGGTCAAAAGTTCGACTTGTGTCATTGACTTTCAAAATTAAAGGAATTGTGGATTGGTAATAGTGATTTAGCAGTCAAAATATTACACATATACCAGCATATTTTTCATTTGTTTTATTCTCAAAAATAAAACATATATTTTTGTTGTCACCTGCTGCCCTAATTTTTTTTCTTTTTCTTTTTCATTCTTTTTTTTTTTTTTCATTTTTAGCCGTACCAGGACCTGTACATTTTTAAACATATACATATAGAAAGGTTATTTTTTGTTTGTTTAGTTTTTTTTTTACGTTTCACATAGCTTTTTGCTGGTTGCCTGCCCCAGTGCAGGAGTCTGGGCACCCTTTAGCTTTTTTATGAGACACACTGAGCTTTTAATTGACTCCACTGTAAACCCTTACACAGTAATATTTGACTCTGAGGGCTACTAATGTATAAAAACCAAGTAAGTCCACATAGGGTGTAAAGGAGAGGAGGTGGATGGGTCAAACAAAACCAGTCTTTCACCCAGGACACCCTGGTTCATGTCCCATATGAAACCAAAATTCATTGTTTTAACAGAACATTATATAATTTACGTACGATCGTCACGCACTCACTCATGTAATGTATTTATGCCACGTTATGTAACAAATGTACTTTTTTTTAAATCCTAAACATGATCTTTTTTCTAAACCTAACAGTAGTTTTGTTGCCTAAACCTAAGGGCGACCATTTCACAACATTAACTCCGTGTTGCAATGTGTAACAGCTGTGCATGCATACACTAGAGGGTGCCCTGTGAGTTGCTGTGAGATGCCGAGAGCTGTGACAAAGCATTGGCATTTGATGACCTGAGAATGAGAACAGTTTAATAATCTCCCAGGGATCAAGGCGGCTGCAGTTTTTTGAGCCAAGAGCCTCCACTGATTGCATGATCTCACCAAGCGTGACAGGAAACATCAGGTTTTCTATTTACTTGATCAGATGATTGACCATAAACATGATATATTCATAGAAAATCTTAAAGTTCTGTTTAATGGTAAATATTTTGATTTTGGATTCTGAAGGTTTACTCCGTTAACTGAATGAACCTATCACAACCTGCTTTACATGATGTTCTATCAAAATATATTTTTTGTAATATGAAAGTTAAAATGTCAAGAAATGAATAACATTTCTGAACAGTTGAGCAGTTCAGCTGTTGTCATATACACATAAGCACAAAATACACACACATGTCCAAACAGGACCTGGACATGTATTAAATGGAGAGATGTCAGAGTGAGGGGGCTGCCTTGGAAAGGTGTCCTGAGCAGTTGGGGCTTCAGCATCTTGCTTAAGGATGCTTCAGCACTGCCCAGGAGGCAAACTGGCACCTCTTCAGCTGCCAGTCCACGTTTCCAATTTGGTCTGGACTTGAACCGTCGACCTGTTCCCAACCCAAGTCCCTATGGACTGAGCTACTGCCACCCCAGATGTTCACATATTATGTCATAATCCCATTCTTATCAATATGACCATACATGCACACATACTAATCACTGGTCAAAATTTGGCTGAATTATAAAAGCCAGACGTGATGGAATGAAGTGATCAAATGAAGAGCCACTTGGGAGCCAAAGAATCCAACTATTATTGCTGAGCTGAACCGAAATGTCCATCACTTCTACCTTACTGCTCTGTCCTTCAGTCTAAACTAACTAACTATCCCAGGACTTCTATTAACTACATGCTCCTAGCTGTCTCCAGCTGCACCAGCCCACGTTATAGCCGTAGGGAGAAAGCTGTCTTTAGTAAGACCAGTAAACTCATACCAACACATAAAGCTTTGATCCATCACTACAGATACCATCAATAAGTTCACAGGATATAAACAGTGTGAGATTTCTGTGATTTCAGGAGTTGTCTGTGGAGTTTTTGATTCACCAAGTAAGCCAGAGAAAGTCAGTGGGCTTGGAGGGAAAAACGTGTGTGTGTGTGTGTGTGTGTGTGTGTGTGTGGGTGTGTGTGTGTGTGTGGTACATTTGATGAGATGGAAGTGAATGTTTTGCGTGAGTTGGTAAAGTGACGGATGCAAAGATCACTTTCTTTGTGGATTATTCTAATGACATGTTGAAGTTTGTTACACCAGTTTCTCTCCCATGTAATTAAACTGTCATTTTAATGTGTCGTCGTCGGTCCCCGAAGAGATGTAAAATAAATCAGCAATTGATCCTCTCTGAGGCTTCACAGTTACTGTACAGAGTGGGGCTAATAATGTAGCCATTGTTAGCAAGCTGTATTACTACAAGCCGCCATTGTGCTGTAACGGCATAATGCATAACGTTATACATCAAATTCAGTTATAACATGACTGACTGATAAAACAAAATTCAACACAACAAAGGTAAACATAAAATTACTTACAGCCACTAAGTACTTTGTAACATTATTTTTTTATGTTTTGGGGGAAATAAGCTTTGTACAATTTCATGTTTTTATCACAAATATGCATGTCAGTGTTTGTTATGGATGGTTCATCAGCCGACATTGATATTACATGTTTTAATTGCACAACAGCAATGACATAATTAACAGCGCAGAGATAATAACCTGATTAGAATAAATTGTTGGCATTGTACATTTCTGCAAACCATGAAAACGTTACATTTGTACATTTCATACATCATATGAACATTTCTAAAGTGATGTAGTATATGGGCTTTATCCAGAGTACAGAGTTAAACATAAACATGGCATTAGTCATGGGCTTTCCCACTTTTTCTGTACAAATCTTAGTAATCAAGGTAATCAGATGTAATTAGTTACATTACACTGGTGAATTCATTTAAATAGTTACATTATATATTACATTTTTAACAGGGTAACCAGTAGTCTGTAACTACCTTCACAAGTAGTGAGCATTATTTGTGTCCCATTTGGTTTGTCCTTATTTTTTATGGACTCTACCTGCTGCTGATCATTCCCATGTTTCATCCCAGGCCTTCTAGAAATTTCCCCAGTGGAGCGAGGAGTGGTGACTCTGTTTGGAGTGAGAAGTGGCCTCTTCGTTGCCATGAGCGACAAAGGGAAACTCTATGGTTCGGTAAGAACTCATTAGGACTTTTACATAGATGTTTTCCATAACCAGTGTGTTAATACTGGTGGAAGATTACATGACATCATCTCCATGCTGACATGTGTAATGCCCTCTATACACTGTGCGATTTTAGCAATCTTATAAGACCATTGCATGACACACTGTGAGACCTGGATCTAATACACTTTGGTACGATGTCAAGTTTGATGTGTGCAGATTGTACGATGGCCGTTTACTACTGAATCGCAGGTTGCGACGTATGTCAATATGCAGCGTCATCAGCGTGCACTGCATCAGCATATGTCATCCATCTGCGCCACCATAGGTAGCTTGCTCACCTGGAAGTTGCAGTTCCTCTGCAATTTCCTTCCATGCAGCGTCTTTTTTCTCGCGGTCATGATAGCAGCTGGAGGAAACATCAAATAAACAAGGCTTCTGCTGCCACAGCTCCACCAAAGTTTGCTCTTTCTGGGAGTTCCACAGACTTCTTTTTGTTTGTTTTACCTCCATGGCAAGCGATCATTTGTTTGGGTTTAGCGCCAGTGTCACAGTGACCATTGTGTCATTTTGTGCTGCATTTCTATTGGTTGACTAGTAGACGTAGGTCGTAGCAGCTGTAACACTGTGAGATAGTCATCCTAAATAACTGACACTGTCAGAATTTTATCTCAGGTTATCTTTGGTCGCAAGACATTGAGAACGGCCATCCTTGAACCTGTCTCGCAGTGCGACGTAAGACCACTGTTTTCGAGCCACGACCAAAGATATCGCCACGTCTCTGATGGCCATCTTTCGTCTGGGACAGCCCAAAATGGCACAGTGTATACCGGCCATAAGGGGGAGTGCTGTAGCAGGTGGCTTTGAGTTTGCCAAAAGCATTGCACTACTCCATATGTCTATGCTGTGACCTTAATGTTTACTGACATTTAGAATGTTTAACACATGTAGTTGATCCAGGAGATGCTGTGATGCCTGACCTCAGTACAGGGCATCTTGCTGATTGTTGCAAGCTTCATGGGGTCCACTTTGAGTCCCTGCTCTGCGAAATCATGGCAAAAATAGCTCATCTTTTTGAGCCTGAAAAAAAATCGAAAAAAATCTGAAAAATCTAAATTATTTAACTTTAGAGATGCACGATAATGTCATCACGTCATCACACCAGCATGTCATCAACAGATATTGGCTTTAAAATGAACTATCAGAACTGGCCAACATGCTTTTTTTTATTTTGCACAATAAATAAATATTACTTACACTGACAAATATTTTATGTAATATCTCAGTCTGCTGGTGGACCATCACGATAAGAGAGACTTGATGATCACTAAAATTAGGTAGGTAAAAAAGTGGACATATCGATGTCTGTATCAGTTATCAGTCCAATAAGTTGTTATATATCAGCATAAAGCATCAGCAAAAATATATATATAACTTTTATTATTATCTTACTTTACTTTATTCTATATATACAGGGGCGGAGGCAGATATAAATATTCAGGGCTCGGCCCAAACCTAGGGGGGTCTTTGAAATGAGTATGTGACTTATGAAACAAGAATTGAATCATAACATAGAGGTTAATAAATGTGTTAAAAAGCAATGCTCAGTAATTGAAACCTAAGATGATTATCAACGTAGCTATTAATATCCAGATGACGTAAATTCACTGTGTGCGCTGCTACCCACGTCACAGTTAATTGTAGGTCACTCTCCTCTGGCCTTAAGCCATAGGTGTAATGTATTATGTGGCAGCGACCGCCCAAACATTGGACCGATCAGCTCCAGTTAGAATTGTTTTGAATGCTGACTGCGGCTAACTCAGCCATAATCTAAACACCAGTTAGTCATCCAACAGTTAGTCATCCAGTTGCTCATCTGACAGCAGGCCTGTATGCACAGAGGTAGGTGGTTCTGTTGGGGTGGAGGAAGTTAGTTTGACCTTTGGCTGGAGCTGCTCTCAGACCTTTGTGAAGGAGCCTGCCAAGCCCGATAGTTTTTCCTGAGAGTAGCATGTAGTATTATAAGGGGAGATTAAGCATCCGTAGTGAGGGTGACACAACCTGGACAGCTCCTGACCCTGATGATATTTTTCCATGTAGTTAGGATATCTAACCACATGTAGATCTCATGATGCACTCACAGGGTGAATGGTTCTCCCTAGGACAGGGTAGTATGGTAAGTTGTGTTTGCCCTGATGCCCCTTAGCTAACCAGCTCACTGTGCCTGTGTGTTCTATACCATTTCTACCTGCAATATGCCAACTTACAACACCATATTACTGCCACCATAAGAAAAAAAATGTTAAGCTCAGCCTAAGTTTATATGATATGTTTTTCATGTCATGAAATCATTTTCTCATTGTTAATACACACAAAAGTTTTAGTGTGAAGCAGACGAGATGAGAGCCAGCACCTCCAAGTCTGAGGCCATGGTAACGGTGGGTTGCCCCCTCCAGGTTGGGAGGGAGTTACTGCCCCAAGGAAAGAAGTTTGAGTATCTCATGTCTTGTTCATGAGTGAGGGTTTACTGGTCTATTTACATCTCGACTATGGTCATGAGCTCTGGGTAGTGACCGGAAGAGCAAGCAGCTGAAATGAGTTTCCTCCGTAGGATGGCTGGGTTCAGCTTTAGAGATCGGGTGAAGAGGTCAGACATCAGGTGGTAGCTCGGAGTAGAGCCGCTGCTCCTTCGCATCAAAAGGGGTCAGTTGAGGTGGTTCCGGCATCTGATCAGGATGCCTCCTGGGCGCCTCCTGTTAGAGGTGTTCTGGGCACGTCCAACTGGTAGGAAGCCCCAGGGCAGACCCAGAACATGCTGGAGGGATTACATATCTCGTCTGGTCTGGGAACACCTCGGGACATCTGGAATACTTTGCTCAGCCTGTTGCCCCCACAATCCGACCATGGATAAACCGTTGAAAATGGATGGATGGATGGAAGAAAATGAAAACACTGAAAATTGGAGAAATGCAAATACACCTCATTCTAACAAGAAACTATGCCAATATTTTTTGTCATGGTAGCTGCAAAACACTGCTGTAATATTAAAAACAGATCTAAAGACAATAGCACAAACATGTCCTTGTATAGACTAGTAGGCATTTTGTTGCAACTCTGTGTGTTTTAAAACAATCCACTCAGATCAATATATGTACTCAAAAACCAAATAGCCTATTTTAAAGAGTGAAAATTAAGTATTTAGCTCCAGGAACCTACAACTGTTCACCAGCTCCACCTCAGTTCTGTTGACAGATGAAGACAGAGGTGTGTGTCTTTTCCTCCCTTTTTCTACATGGACAATCTGTTCTTTGGTTTTGCTGAGGTTGAGCAGTGGGTTGTCCTCATGGTTTGTAATCCGATTGATAATGTTGTTGTCTGCAAACGTCACAACAGTTCTTTACGTACAGTCGTGGGTGTACAGTGTGAACAGGAGGGGGCTGAGCACACAGCCCTAGGGGGCTCAAGTGTTCAACACGAGTGGAGGAGGTGTGACTGCCAATCTGAACTGACTGGGGACTGTTTGTGAGGAAGTCCAATATCCAGCTCAGAGTGTGGTACTCACACCCAGGGTGCTGGGTTTCATGGGGGAGATTGTGTTAATAGCTGACCTGAAATCAACAAACAGTATTCTGATTCTGTCTTGTAGAAATGTACTAAATTAAATAGTTACGTGGTATGTTTTCTGAGGAATGTCACCCTTTATTAAAGCCACTTTGGTCATGGTGTAATAAAGATGAGACAACAGATTCTACTCTGAGTGTAAGCATTTTGCTTATCGTTTTTATGTCTCGATTTATTAATGATATTAAACGGTAACTTGAGCATTGTGTCAGATCTTTGTCAGGTTTTAAAAATGAGTGTGAGTAGGGCATAGTTCATATGATATGGTTTGTTCCTGACAATTTCTGCTGTCATTTTAGAATATATGGGAGACAGAAGGTGCCAAAATTGTTTAAAATTTTGCAGGAAAACCATGTGATCCCAGAGGTTTGTTGCTGGGCATCAGTTTTCCTAACTCGGAGCAATACAATATAACTGTCAGATTCACTTTTTTGGGGGGGGGGGCGGACTTTCAGTGTTGGGCAGTAACGCGTTATTAGTAACGCATTACAGTAACGCCGTTAGTTTTGGCAGTAACTAATACTCTAACACGCGAGTTTTTAAATTCAGTAACTCAGTTACCGTTACCAAACGGTGAGTTACTCCATGCAGTATTCCTTCATAAACTGAAGTTCCCTTTCACTGAAACATTTTAGCCCTAAACAATAAAAGATAGTCAAGTCAGATAGAGGTATATGAGCAATTCTTACCAGAGCATCTTAATGAAACACGTCTCTCACCATCTGTGAAATCACTGTAGACCTGCTGGCCTCCCCACAGTGCTGTTACGTTACGTTAAGTGGTAGCGCTTAAGTAACTAAAAAGTTACTTTTCTCAGTAACACATTACTTTTTGGTTTAAAGGAGCTATATGTAAGAAATCTAAAGCAAATAGTTATAAAATCCTTCTAATATGTCACAGGGACTAAGGAATAATGTTCATATAACATACTGATCTCACCGACAACAATAGTACAGCCAGAATATTTGCATTTAAAAACCATTTTTACAGTCTGCAAATCACGTTTATGTTTTGAATTTGTGTTTTGGCCTGTTGCGCCACCCACCGCCGTCTACACGCAGTCAGTAGAGTCTCAGCATCAGTTACAGTTACGACTGAGCTACAGCAGCACGGCAAGCAGCATTAGCAGTGTCCCGGTACATAGCATTAACAGCCGGCTCCTCCACAGCTGTATCCTGGCAGCAGCGTTAGCAGCAGAAAAGCCAGACTTGCTCGAACGGTCTGCTGGAAAACCAAAGATCAAGGACACGGTGACGCAGCCCTGCCACGGCAGCCGCCCGTGGGCAAACAAATCAGTCTCCAGCGTGCCGCTGTCCAGCAACCTCGAATCTGTAGGGGAGGGGGGGCGGACACGACTCGTGGCAGTATTTTGAATTTGAGTGCAGTAACCGTTTTGGCC